>NW_027197724.1:5000-7500 GCF_038502225.1 Cherax quadricarinatus | reverse complement strand
CCCTCTGAATCACCACCTATAGACTCTCCAAGACCTTCATCTGTTGTGACGTCTTCACCTTGGGTACTCCCACCTGCTGATGGTGTACACTTGTGTGCTGCACGACCTGATAAAGTCAGGCAGCAATAATAATAAAACAATAATAAAATAAAATAATAATAATAATAATAATAATAATAATAATAATAATAATAATAATAATAATAATAATAATAATAATAATAATAATGAAGATAAACGAAATACAGAAAGAACAAATAACGATAAAAAGACTATGATCTAATTAAGTACTGACCATGATCAATATTTTACAGTACCTCCTCACCTGAGGTGGGTTCTTTGACCCAGAGAGCTATCGAGGCAGGGTCCAGGAGCTTGGGCTCGGCGCCACAGAGGGAGGCGGTGGTGGAGAAGAGAGAGAGGAGGCACAGAGACTGCAGGTTGTGGGTCATGATAGTGACGGCGGCATTGCAGAAGGAGGAGAGTCGTGCTGGCTGGCTGAACCCTGGCATCTGGCCTCGTTGAAACCCCTGTACGGGAGACCAGAAGGTGTTAATGGTATTGTGGTACAAACAAAAACTCAATCTGACTGAAGAAATCTACCTCGTAAGCAGAATATTTTAACAATATAGATACCAGACTGAAGAATGAGACACTTGTGCAACATTTGGAAATCTTTATTAAGGAAACGTTTCGCCACACAGTAGCTTCATCAGTCCATACAAAGGAGAATGGTGAAGAACAGGAGTAGTTTGAGGCAATCAGTCCCTCAGCCTTGAGTCCATCAATCCTGAAAAGAATACAGCACATGTGCGAAGTGGCGTATATAATGTAGACAGTCGTCTACGGGGAATTCTTCACTTGCCTAACCTTTAGGCATGACCTAGTTCCACATTCGGATTTGTCAAGTGTGATGCTTCACCTCGCCTGTCTACAGTATATAAGCTACTTCGCATATATGCTGTATTCTTTTCAAGATTGATGGACTGGAGTATACCTGGAGAGGGTTCCGGGGGTCAACGCCCCCGCGTCCCGGTCTGTGACCAGGCCTCATGGTGGATCAAGGCCTGAGCAACCAAGCTGATTACATTGACTCAAGGCTGAGGGACTGAGTGCCTCAAGCTCCTCCTGTTCTTCACTATTCTCCTTTGTATGGACTGATGAAACCACTGTGTAGCGAAACGTTTCCTCAACAAAGATACTCAAGTGTTGCACATGTGTCTAATTTATCACTATTAGGAAATATACAGCATATGTGCGAAGTAGCTTATACATTGCAGTCAGGTAAGTAGAAGCAAGAGGAGGCAGAGTCACCACTAGTGTAAGTGGGTCATGCCTTGTCGGTTTTCAAAACTATTTTCATCATAACTGTTGCATATGTGCAATAAGATCACAGGAAACAGGTAATATTATAAAATGCAGAACAACCACTGTGAAAAGTGATTTCTCACGTTATCTAGAAACTGCCACAGTTCCTTGATAATGTGAGAAATCACGAATGAGCTTGAAACTTCACTTTTCTTTTCACAGTGGTTGTTCTGCATGTTGCACATGTGTCTTACTCGTCCACACTGACTCTGATGCACGACGGCAGGCAGTCAGACATTTTTTTTTACCTTGTAGAAGATAGTCTGGATCTGAGTGAACCAGAGTGTGAGGGTGTCGTTGGTGGCGTCCAGTTGGTCTCCCACTCCAGCCATAAACTCTTCCAGTTCCAGGCTTCCTTTCCCGGCCATGATTTGTGCTACATCCACCAGTCTCAGACCGCTGTAAAGAAGTGGAAATCTCAGAACACTGTGGGTGAAGAAGGTTGTGGATCGCTGTGATGGAGCCCCAAATCCAGTCCTGTACAATAAAATATCAAACAACCAATCACTGCACAAAACACACGTACTCTTAGAGCTCTCAGTAAGCTCTTGACTGGTTCGTTCACCTAAGTTTAGCACCACTGAAGGAACTCCTATATGAGCTCCCTGGATGAACCACCAGGCCAGCCTTCAGCTGACTGAGCTCCGAAGAATGAAAGCCACAATACCGTGGCTGGAAAAATATCCGACTAATCAACAAATTGGAAATAAGAACTAGGCGACGTTCAGGTTTGTCCTGGAACACTCGTAACTTAGCAGTGGTCCAGGACAGATTGAAAAGCCCAGTTTTCATTCAATTTTGGGGGTTAACTGTGGCCTAAGTTTCTTATGAGAGCAACCCTGCTCACCTGTATTCACGGTACCACAGCTCCAGCGTCTGCAGCATGCAGACGTTGAACAAGTGGAGGTTCTTCCTCAGAGAGTTTTTGGACGGTGCCCACGACTCCAGCGCCACGCGATCTGATGCCATCTGGAAAATTCCACAGTTTACCACATGTCATTTGCGTCTCCATCTCTCCTCCGCCAGCCTCCAAACAGGACATACATTTTCGCACGCATTACAGTTCAGTGATTTCTACTCAATCTAATATTAAATATGCATCGTATATATCAATATTTACGCATAGTTAACC
>NW_027197723.1:52500-55736 GCF_038502225.1 Cherax quadricarinatus | reverse complement strand
AATTTAAATTTGAAAGTCCCTTGTTATGCAGAACACAATGTTATTAATTAAAACAAGATTGCTATGATTTGTATTTGTATTATTAATATTATTGTATCAAAAACAAGCAGCTAAACCTGTATGGGTCAGAGTGCTACTATGATTTGCATTACAGTACTGCAGCTGGGCCTCACTATCCTCATAAAAACTCTTCATTGCTTTCAGTAACCTACCTCCTATACCATACACCTGCAACATCTGCCACATTGCCCCCCTGTCCACCCTGTCATATGCCTTATTAGTGAGGCTCAGATTAGAGTATGTAGGAGAGAGGGAGATTATTTCTCAGTAAAAGTAAGCCTTAGACAAGGATGTGTGATGTCACCATGGTAGTTCAATATATTTATAGATGGGGTTGTAAGAGAAGTGAATGCAAGGGTCTTGGCAAGAGGTGTGGAATTAAAAGATAAAGAATTAAACACAAAGTGGGAGTTGTCACAGTCGCTCTTTGCTGATGACACGGTGCTTTTGGGAGATTCTGAAGAGAAGTTGCAGAGGTTGGTGGATATAATTTGGTAGGGTATGTAAAAGAAGAACATTAAAAGTGAATATAGGAAAGAGTAAGGTTATGAGGATAAAAAGATTAGGTGACAAAAGACTGGATATCAGATTGGAGGGAGAGAGTATGGAGGAGGTGGATGTATTCAGAAACGTATTTAGGAGCGGACATGTCAGCAGATGGGTCTATGAAGGATGAGGTGAATCATAGAATTGATGAGGGGAAAAGGGCGAGTGGTGCACTTAGGAGCCTGTGGAGACAAAAAACTTTGTCTGTGGAAGCAAAGAGGGGAATGTATGAGAGTATAGTTGTACCAATACTCTTGTATGAGTGTGAAGCATGGGTGATAAATGTTGCAATGAGGAGAACCTGGAGGCAGTGGAGATGTCATGTCTGAGGGCAATGTGTGGTGTGAATATAATGCAGAGAATTCATAGTTTGGAAGTTAGGAGGTGTGGGATTACCAAAAGTATTATCCAGAGGGCTGAGGAGGGGTTGTTGAGGTGGTTTGGACATGTAGAGAGAATGGAACAAAACAGAATGACTTTGAGAGTGTATAAATCTGTAGTGGAGGGAAGGCGGGGTAGGGGTCAGCCTAGGAAGGGTTGGAGGGAGGGGGTAAAGGTTTTGTGTGCAAGGGGCTTGGACTTCCAGCAGGCATGCATGACCGTATTTGATAGGAGTGAATGGAGATGAATGGTTTTTAATACTCGACATGCTGTTGGAGTATGAGCAAAGTAACATTTATGAAGTGATTCAGGGAAACCGGCAGGCCGGACTTGAATCCTGGAGAAGGGAAATATAGTGCCTACACTCTGAATGAGGGGTGTTAATGTTGCAGTTTTATAACTGTAGTGTAAAGCACCCCTCTGGCAAGACAGTGATGGATAAGAGAGATAAGTGATAAGATTTCGTTCGGATTTTTAACCCCAGAGGGTTAGCCACCCAGGATAACCCAAGAAAGTCAGTGCGACATCGAGGACTGTCTAACTTATTTCCATTGGGGTCCTTAATCTTGTCCCCCAGTATGCGACCCACAGCAGTCGACTAACACCCAGGTACCTATTTGCTGCTAGGTGAACAGGACAACAGGTGTAAGGAAATGTGTCGAAATGTTTCCACCCGCCGGGAATCGAACCCGGGCCCTCCGTGTGTGAAGCGGGAGCTTTAGCCACCAGGCCACCGGGCCTGGAGTGAATGATGAAAGTTTTTCTTTATCAGGCCACCCTGCCTTGCTGGGAATCAGCCAATGTGTTAATAAAAAAATTAAATAAAATACTGCAGCTGGGCCTACATTTAAATTTTTTTACAAAATAAAAGGTTTATACTATTTATGTACACTGCAGTGTATCTAATGTTGCTATTAAAAATATCTATGATTTCTATAAGACACAGTATCTAGGCCTATATAATTTTTCTATGATTTGTATTAGAGTAACTGGCTACATTTATTTAACCTCATATTCTTGAAATTTTGAAGACTAAGTTAACTAGGAACTTGAAAAGTGAACACAAGTTTGGTAACTAGGCTATCTATGAGATAATGATAGACTGCAAACTTATAACCATGCATTTGGGAAGATAATTTTTATCCCTGAATGATTAATGATTTGTGATCAGAAATCTCTACTATCTGTACATTATTAGGTTTATATGTAGCTTATGTTTCTCTGAGGATTATGTACAATAGTATTTCTGGCTCACAACAGAGAGAACTGGGTTCAATCCTGGAGGGAGGGAGTGAGACATACACCTACTGCTCCTGTTTGCTTAGCAGTAAGTTTATTTAGGTAAAGGTCCACACAAGTACAATTATCATACTTGTTCTTTTAACAAACTGGCCGTATCCCACCGAGGCAGGGTGGCCCTAAAAGAAAAACAAAAGTTTCTCTTTTTAACTTTAGTAATGTATACAGAAGGGGTTACTAGCCTCTTGCTCCCAGCATTTTATCATATATAGTAACATATGTAAATTACCTAGGAAAACCCCAAAAAAGTCAAGGTTACTTATTTCCATTGGGGTAATGTACCTGGGTGTTAGCCAACAATTGTGGGTCACACAAGATTTTGTTCAGATTTTTAACATGGAGGATTAGCCACCCAGGGCAACCCAATAAAGCCAGTACATCATCAAAGATTGTGTATCTTATTTTCAATTGGGGTCCTATAATTTTGTCCTCCAGAATGCAACCCACACCAGTTGACTAATACCCAGGTACCTACTTACTGCTAGGTGAACAGGGGCAGCAGGTATAAGAAAACATGCCCAATGTTTCCATCCATGCTGTGGATTGAACCATGGTCCCTTCCTAAGGACAAAACCATAGAAAGATACCCAAGACCCTAAAGAGTAAGCCATACTACTTGGTTGCCTTGGGTTATCCTGGGTTACCAGTCCTTTGAGATTACAAGTCTTCTTCATACTCAAGTCTAAATAAGATATAAAACAAGAAGCACCTCCAGTAGAGAAAACCACTCAGGAAATATCATTATCTTTATTATTATTATTATTATTATTATTCTTTCTTCTTTCAACAAACTGGCTGTATCCCACCAAGGCAGGGTGGCCTAAAAAGAAACACGAAAGTTTCTCTTTTTAATTTAGTAATCTATACATGAGAAGGGATTACTAGCCCCTTGCTCCCGGCATTGTTGCCGCCTCTTACAACATGCATGGCTTACGGAGGAAGAATTCTGT
>NW_027197723.1:5000-47500 GCF_038502225.1 Cherax quadricarinatus | reverse complement strand
TGATAACATCAGGATCAGAGGGAAAGTTCAATTTACTTAAAGGGGGGGATGAGCGCTAAGCCCGTAGGTGTCGTAGCAACTGGGGTTATGGGAATGAGGTTTATTCCTGGAGAGAGACCTGGGGGAAGAGCAGCTCCAATCCCTCGGATCAAGAGCCATTTCAATATCATCAAGGCTCGACCTTTGAAGGGGAACAAAAGAGCTTATTTACTTAAGGAGGTGAGCGCTAAACCCGTATGAATGGGGAATGGAAGTGGCAATCAGGGTTGTCCCGATGGGAAAAAGCTGGAATGCCTGGGATCAAGAGCACTAGACGTCATGGGGGATGGGTAATGGGGGAGACTTAATTAACTGTCAGGAAAGCTGGAGTGCCTGGGATCAAGAGCACTAGACATCATGGGGGATGGGTAATGGGGGAGACTTAATTAACTGCCCGGAAAGCTGGAATGCCTGGGATCAAGAGCACTAGACGTCATGGGGGATGGGTAATGGGGGAGACTTAATTAACTGTCAGGAAAGCTGGAGTGCCTGGGATCAAGAGCACTAGACATCATGGGGGATGGGTAATGGGGGAGACTTAATTAACTGTCAGGAAAGCTGGAGTGCCTGGGATCAAGAGCACTAGACATCATGGGGGATGGGTAATGGGGGAGACTTAATTAACTGTCAGGAAAGCTGGAATGCCTGGGATCAAGAGCACTAGACGTCATGGGGGATGGGTAATGGGGGAGACTTAATTAACTGTCAGGAAAGCTGGAGTTCCTGGGATCAAGAGCACCAGACATCATGGGGAAGGAGGGGTTAACTTACCTGCCAGAAGGAAGGCAATAATGGTGATGGAAGTGAAGCAACGCTTCATGGTAGTGATGGTAACCATACCAGTGATGGTAGAGCAGGTGTGTGTGGCTACCACCTGCACCACTGGTGCTACTGACACCCTCCTGGGGTCCCACTTACACTCATACATACACTGCCAGCCAAGCACACACACACACACACACACACACACATGCGCACATGACCACTACCTGTGCTACACTGACATCATTACTGTCTCTCTACCTTGTGTTATTACTATTATTTATTGTCTGTGTCTCTCTCTGCCCCTCTCTGTCTTCATCTATCTCTGTCCCTGTTTGTTTCTCCATCTATCTCTGCCCCTCTCTGTCTTCATCTATCTCTGTCCCTGTCTGTTTCTCCATCTATCTCTGTCCCTGTCTGTTTCTCCATCTATCTCTGCCCCTCTCTGTCTTCATCTATCTCTGCCCCTGCCTGTATCTCTATCTGTCCCTGCCCCTGTCTATCTGCCCCTGTCTTTATCTCTATCTATCTCTGTCCCTGTCTGTCTACCTCTACCCCTGTCTATCTTTATATCTATCACTGCCCTTGCTTGTCTCTCCATCTATCTCTGCCCCAGCCTGTCTCTCCATCTATCTGTCTCTACCCTTGTATATCTCTGCACCTGTCTGTCTCTACCCTTGTATATCTCTGCACCTGTCTGTCTCTACCCTTGTCTATCTCTGTCCCTCTCTCTCCCTTCCTCCCTCTCTCTCCCTTCCTCCCTCCCTCTCCCTCCCTCTCCCTCCCTCTCTCCCTCTCTCACTGCTGGCATGAAACATGGGAAAAAACAACCTGTTTTCCTAAGTTAAAGCGTTTTTTTCCCTGTTTCAGCAGGCAATTTTCCCCTCTCATCAAAATTAGCTACATCCGCAGTGTGCTGCCACCTCTTATGTATGATAGTTACACAAAGGGACCAAGTTAACTACAAGGAGATTATTATTATAATCAAGGGGGAAGCGCTAAACCCGGAGGATTATACAGCGCCTGGGGGGGGGGATGTGGAAGGCATTCAGGCTTAATTCGGGGAACTGGAGCACAGATCCGATTCCCTAAATCAAGAGCCCCTCACCAACATCAAGGAACCTTCCTTGAGGGGAACTACAGGGAGAGAGCCTTCCGCTTTACCGTTGTCTCAACTATCTAAATAATGGTAGATAATCCTTAATCGAGATAAAAGTATATAATATTTTTTATTACAGCATATATATAATCTCTTAAAAGTCTTCTGCTATATGTAGCAAGATTATTTAGGTACAAAGGTACATAGTTACACAAATTAACATACATAAATAACATATGAAACATAAATGCAGGTGGAGTTGAGTGTTAACTATAGGCCTTTCATGTTGCAACACATCATCAGGAGCTTGCAATGTGGCAGAAACAGAACAGAAAATCCAGGAAGGTCCATTCATATCAATGAATCTACCTGAATTTCTTGCTCTATTTCTGCAGCATTGCAAGCTCCTGATGATGTGTTGATTGCAACACGAAAGGCCTAGAGCTAACATTCAACTCCCCCCGGCTTGTTGGGGATTATTGCATAAGTAACACATGTGTATATTACCCTGGATAAACCCAAAAAAGTCAAAGTGACTAATAATAATAATAATAATAATAATAATAATAATAATAATAATAATATGAGGCACAAAATAAGTGAACAATCTTCTAATAATCTGATTATTATTATTATTATTATTATTATTATTATTATTATTATTATTATTATTATTATTACCTGGAGTTTACCTGGAGAGAGTTCCGGGGGTCAACGCCCCCGCGGCCCGGTCTGTGACCAGGCCTCCTGGTAGATCAGAGCCTGATCAACCAGGCTGTTGCTACTGGCTGCACGCAAACCAACGTACGAGCCACAGCCCGGCTGGTCAGGAACTGACTTTAGGTGCTTGTCCAGTGCCAGCTTGAAGACTGCCAGGGGTCTGTTGGTAATCCCCCTTATGTGTGCTGGGAGGCAGTTGAACAGTCTCGGGCCCCTGACACTTATTGTATGGTCTCTTAACGTGCTAGTGACATCCCTGCTTTTCATTGGGGGGATGTTGCATCGTCTGCCAAGTCTTTTGCTTTCGTAGTGAGTAAAAGACTTGGCAGACGATGCAACATCCCCCCAATGAAAAGCAGGGGTGTCACTAGCACGTTAAGAGACCATACAATAAGTGTCAGGGGCCCGAGACTGTTCAACTGCCTCCCAGCACACATAAGGGGGATTACCAACAGACCCCTGGCAGTCTTCAAGCTGGCACTGGACAAGCACCTAAAGTCAGTTCCGGATCAGCCGGGCTGTGGCTCGTACGTTGGTTTGCGTGCAGCCAGCAGCAACAGCCTGGTTGATCAGGCTCTGATCCACCAGGAGGCCTGGTCACAGACCGGGCCGCGGGGGCGTTGACCCCCGGAACTCTCTCCATGTAAACTCCAGGTAATAATAATAATAATAATAATAATAATAATAGCAATACTAATAACAATAATCAGATTATTAGAAGATTGTTCACTTATTTTGTGCCTCATATCCACCAAGAGACCATAACACTGGTGAAGGGCTCCTGATCCAAGGCACTGGAGATACCCTCCCCTCCACAATGCAGACAACCCGAACACAAAGTGACTAATGAATAGGAATTTTCTCCCCCCCCCTCGTAGCTATTCTCCGTGAAGCGTGAAACCCGTGAGGGTCGTGTCGTTCACTACAAGGACGGTGGGTGTGAAGGCTCGAGCCACCGTCACCCTAACTGCTAAGAAATCCACACTAGTTAACTGCCTCTCGGCTATCTCTAGTACCGTGGCTGGAACACTACCGTGGCTGGAACACTACCGTGGCTGGAACACTACCGTGGCTGGAACACTACCGTGGCTGGAACAATACTGTGACTGGAACAATACTGTGACTGGAACACTACCGTGGCTGGAACAATACTGTGACTGGAACAATACTGTGACTGGAACACTACCGTGGCTGGAACACTACAGTGGCTGGAACAATACTGTGGCAGGAACACTACCGTGGCTGGAACACTACCGTGGCTGGAACACTACCGTGGCTGGAACACTACCGTGGCTGGAACAATACTGTGGCTGGAACATTACCGTGGCTGGAACACTACCGTGACTGGAACACTACCATGGCTGGAACACTACCGTGGCTGGAGCACTACCGTGGATGGAACACTACCGTGGCTGGAACAATACTGTGGCTGGAACAATACTGTGACTGGAACACTACCGTGACTGGAACACTACCGTGGCTGGAACACTACCGTGGCTGGAACACTACCGTGGCTGGATCACTACCGTGGCTGGAACAATACTGTGGCTGGAACATTACCGTGGCTGGAACACTACCGTGGCTGGAACAATACTGTGACTGGGACAATACTGTGGCTGGAATACTATCGTGGCTGGAACACTACCGTGGCTGGAACACTACCGTGGCTGGAACAATACTGTGACTGGAACAATACTGTGTCTGGAAGAATATTGTGACTGGAACAATACTGTGGGTGGAACAATACTGTGGCTGGAATACTGTGACTGGAACAATACTGTGACTGGAACAATACTGTCTGGAACAATACTGTGACTGGAACAATACTGTGACTGGAACAATACTGTGACTGGAACAATACTGTGACTGGAACAATACTGTGGCTGGAACAATACTGTGACTGGAACAATACTATGGCTGGAACAATACTGTGGCTGGAACAATACTGTGACTGGAACAATACTGTGACTGGAACAATACTGTGACTGGAATACTGTGGCTGGAACAATACTGTGACTGGAACAATACTATGGCTGGAACAACACTCTGGCTAGAACAATAACATGACTGGAACAATACTGTGGCTAGAACAATAACATGACTGGAACAAAGCAGCAGTACTGTTCCAGCCATGGTATTGTTACATGTGTTCCCACCATGTAACTACTATAAAAACCTTTCCCATCATAGCTAGCTTGTGTTCCCACCATGTTACTACCATAAAAACCTTTCCCATCATAGCTAGCTTGTGTTCCCACCATGTTACTGCCATAAAAACCTTTCCCATCATAGCTAGCTTGTGTTCCCACCATGTTACTACCATAAAAACCTTTCCCATCATAGCTAGCTTGTGTTCCCACCATGTTACTACCATAAAAACCTTTCCCATCATAGCTAGCTTGTGTTCCCACCATGTTACTACCATAAAAACCTTTCCCATCATAGCTAGCTTGTGTTCCCACCATGTTACTACCATAAAAACCTTTCCCATCATAGCTAGCTTGTGTTCCCACCATGTTACTACCATAAAAACCTTTCCCATCATAGCTAGCTTGTGTTCCCACCATGTTACTACCATAAAAACCTTTCCCATCATAGCTAGCTTGTGTTCCCACCATGTTGCTACCATAAAAAAAACCCGTTACCTCCGCCACCATTAATATGACAACAATTTCCTGTGTCCTGAGTTCTTGACTCAAGGCAAGAGGCAGCATCCAGCAACTGTCTCTATCTCTGCATCTGACTCCGGCTTGAGCTTCATCGGACCTAAATCTAGGATAAAAAGGATAACCAAAAAGCTATCTCAACTTTCATAGTATCTCCCTAGTTACAACCAAATGAGCTTGATATTGACATCATGTTTGTTATTATTGATTAAATCCATATGCTTGGGTAAAGCCTTGGGCCACAAGCCAGAACAAATAACTTTCCCTGCATCTACAGTTGGTGGGGTAAAATCTGATGGTCAGAAATGCTACAAATTGTCAGTGTTTTTTTCGGTTTTACAGTATGGTTTTAACCCGAAGGTGGTTTTTTGGTGTGGGCTGGTAAAGAGAGGTTAATTTAGAGGTGCAGCCAGGTAATGGAGAGTGTGATGATGTAAGATAAATGCAAAAAAGTCAAGATAACTAGACATTTTCTCAGGTAGCTACGCTTTCTCTATCCCTCTAGGGCAGAGAAACTGAACTTGTCCTCTACACTTCTTTGGGTTGAGGCTGGTCGTTCTTCAGAGAGGCGTAGGTCGTCCTTCAAAGAGAAGCCTAGTTCCTTCAGAGACGTTGGTCGTCCTTCAGAGAAGTCTAGTTCCCTTAGTCGTTGGTCGTGCCTCAGAGAAGCCTAGTTCCTTCAGAGATAAGGTCGTCTCTCAGAGAAGCCTAATTCCTTCAGAGATACAGGTCATCTCTCAGAGAAGCCTAGTTCCTTCAGAGATACAGGTCGTCTCTCAGAGAAGCCTAGTTCCTTCAGAGATACAGGTCATCTCTCAGAGAAGCCTAGTTCCTTCAGAGATACAGGTCGTCTCTCAGAGAAGCCTAGTTCCTTCAGAGATACAGGTCATCTCTCAGAGAAGCCTAGTTCCTTCAGAGATACAGGTCGTCTCTCAGAGAAGCCTAGTTCCTTCAGAGATACAGGTCATCTCTCAGAGAAGCCTAGTTCCTTCAGAGATACAGGTCGTCTCTCAGAGAAGCCTAGTTCCTTCAGAGATACAGGTCATCTCTCAGAGAAGCCTAGTTCCTTCAGAGATACAGGTCGTCTCTCAGAGAAGCCTAGTTCCTTCAGAGATACAGGTCATCTCTCAGAGAAGCCTAGTTCCTTCAGAGATACAGGTCGTCTCTCAGAGAAGCCTAGTTCCTTCAGAGATACAGGTCATCTCTCAGAGAAGCCTAGTTCCTTCAGAGATACAGGTCGTCTCTCAGAGAAGCCTAGTTCCTTCAGAGATACAGGTCGTCTCTCAGAGAAGCCTAGTTCCTTCAGAGATACAGGTCGTCTCTCAGAGAAGCCTAGTTCCTTCAGAGATACAGGTCGTCTCTCAGAGAAGCCTAGTTCCCTTATAGAGTCGTAGGTCACCATCAAGTCACAACACAACATAAAATATTTCACCATTTTCAATCTTAACATCGTTAACATCGCATTAACAGTAAAAAATACACATGTAATCGGCACATCAGCTTCGGATAATAAAAGCGAAATTTAATACACTTGTTTAATAGAGACACCATTATGTTGAACTCTCACTGTTAGTCATGAGAAAGTTGTATCATGACTGAGTCATTTATGTTCATGTTCTTGTTGAACAGGATACCATGACAACCTCAGCTAGTCCATGGGATAGTGAAAATAGATTTACACATAGTTTACTTGCATTATTTTGATGTAAACAGTCCTATAACTTGCTCTCAGTATCAACTAAAAAGGAGAGAGGCACCGAATTATGCCTTTTATTTTAATTTTAAAGGGGTGGTGGACTAGTAAGCTAGTGGAAGGCCTCGGTCAGATGGCCAAAAGCTGCAGTTTCCGCCGGCAGGTCATTATAAGACCCTCGTCAGGAAACAATCCTCTCTAATCCTCGTCCGACCTATCAATATTCTGCAAGAATCACTAAGTGGGTGAGAAGGGAAGACACAGACGTAAGGATGTGAGACAGATTTAATTAAATATATTACAAAAACGAGAGAGAGAGAGAGGGGGGGGGGGGCTCAGGGGCAGGGAAATAGTCAAGCACTATCCAACAAATTAAACAGAAGAAGCCAGCAGTAGTTCTCTTCCTGAGACGTGTCGAGATAGCAACATTTAAAGACTCTCCACATTTGCCATGTTCTCTATCATATAATTATCTTCTTTCTTCCACTATACATCCACCATTATTACTCGTCCAGATTCAGGAAGTTTTTTTTATAAGAACATAAGAACATAAGAACATAAGAACGAAGGAACACTGCAGAAGGCCTACTGGCCCATGCGAGGCAGGTCCAAGTCCCTACCGGCTTAAGCCAATGCACCCAACCTAGTCAGGTCAGGTCACATTGACTTAAGGGAGGAACACGGCAACCGACCTGTTAGCACAAGCTATCAGGTCTAACTCACACCCACCCACATCTACTCATGTATTTATCCAACCTATTTTTAAAGCTACACAACGTTCTGGCCTCTATAACGGTACTTGGGAGTTTGTTCCACTCATCCACAACTCTATTACCAAACCAGTACTTTCCTATATCCCTCCTGAATCTGAATTTTTCCAACTTAAAACCATTGCTGCGAGTCCTGTCTAGGCTAGATATTTTCAGCACACTATTTACATCCCCTTTATTTATTCCTGTCTTCCACTTATAAACCTCAATCATATCCCCCCTAATTCTACGTCTTTCTAGAGAGTGCAGTTTCAGGGCCCTTAGTCTATCCTCATAGGGAAGGTTACTGATACATGGGATCATCTTTGTCATCCTCCTTTGTACATTTTCCAGAGAATTTATATCCATTCTGTAATACGGTGACCAAAACTGTGCAGCATAATCTAAATGAGGCCTAACCAAGGATGTATAGAGTTGAAGAACAACCTGAGGACTCCTATTATTTATGCTTCTTGATATGAAGCCAAGGATTCTATTAGCTTTATTGCGAACACTTATGCACTGTTGTCTTGGTTTCAGATTACTGCTAACCAGAACTCCTAAATCTTTTTCGCAATCCGTAATATTAAGATCTACATTATTTAGTTTATATGTGGCATGGTTATTGTCCTGTCCAACATTTAGAACTTTGCATTTGTCTATATTAAACTGCATCTGCCACTTCTCCGACCACTGCATCAGTCTATTCAAATCTTCCTGGAGTGCTCGAATGTCCTCGTCAGAATGAATTCGACGGCCTATTTTGGTGTCATCGGCAAACTTGCCGATGTCGCTCTTTATGCCCTCATCTATGTCGTTTATGTAGATTGTGAACAGCAGGGGGCCCAACACTGACCCCTGTGGAACACCGCTCGTGACGCTTCCCCACTCTGATTTCTCCCCATTTATGCAAACTCTCTGCTGCCTATTTGTCAACCATGCCTCTATCCAGGAAAAAATTTCTCCTCCTATTCCATGTGCTTTAATTTTCCTCAATAGTCTCTGATGTGGGACCCTGTCAAAAGCCTTGCTGAAGTCCCTATACACAATATCATATTCGTTACCATGATCTACCTCCTCAAATACCTTAGTGAAAAAAGTTAATAAATTCGTAAGGCAGGAACGTCCCTTTGTAAAACCATTCTGAGATTCGTTGATTAATTTATGCTTTTCAAGGTGGCTACGAACTGCCTCGGCAATTATTGATTCCATAAATTTTCCCACTATGGAGGTTAGGCTTATTGGTCTATAGTTCGAAGCTAAGGACCTGTCACCTGTTTTGAAAATAGGTATCACATTTGCCATTTTCCACTTATCTGGCACCATGCCAGTTTGTAGTGATATGTTGAAAAGATTAGCCAAAGGTGTGCTAAGCTCCTCTTTACATTCCTTTAGAACCCTTGCATACAGTTCATCAGGGCCTGGGGATTTGTTAGGTTTTAATTTATCTATTTGCCTAAGGACCATGTCACTTGTGACCCTAATAGTGCACAGTTTATTATCGTCCTGTTCTACATAATTTATCATTACTGGAATATCACTGGTATCCTCCTGTGTAAAAACTGAGAGGAAGTATGTGTTAAAAATTCTACACATTTCCTTATCACTGTCAGTGAGCTGACCCGAGGAACTTTTGAGTGGGCCTATCTTGTCCCTGATCTTACTTCTGTATACCTGAAAGAATCCTTTTGGGTTAGTCTTCGATTCTCTTGCAACTTTAACCTCATAATCTCTTTTTGCTTTTCTAATTCCCTTTTTTATTTCTCTCTTTAACTGAATATATCGATTTCTTAATTGCCCCTCTCCTCTTTTGATTTGCCTATATATGCCTCTCTTTTGACCAATCAGATATTTTAATCTATTGTTCATCCATTTAGGATCATTTTTGTTTGATCTGATTTCCCTATTTGGAACATAATTTGACTGAGCAGCTAGAACTATGCCCTGGAAAGCATCAAATCGGCAACCATCACCACCTACCTGACCCCTAGTCAGGTCATTCCAGTTCAGCCCACCTAAGTAATTTTTCAGTCCTATGAAATCAGCCAAGCGAAAGTCAGGGACGGAGACTTGATTGCCATTATTAGGGGAATTCCATGATATGTTAAAACTGAGTGATTTGTGATCACTCTCCCCAAGCTCATCATTAACCTCAAGATTATTAATTAGTGTTTCCCTACTGGCAAGAACCAAGTCAAGGAGGTTATTTCCCCTAGTTGGCTCTGTCACAAACTGTTTTAAAAAACAATCCTGGATCGTATCAAGAAAGTCACCCGACTCTAAATTTCCTGTCAAATTGCTCCAGTCAATCTGTCTATAGTTGAAATCTCCCATTAGCACAACATTTTCGTATGTAGATGCCTTACGAATTTCGTCCCATAGAAGTTTACTGCACTCCCTATCAAGATTTGGGGCCCTGTAAATCACACCCAAAATTAGTTTTTCTCGGCCCTCGAGAAGCTGTAACCAAACAGATTCAGTGGCTGACGCTTCTAATTTAATATCTTGTCTAACACAACAATTTAAATTGTCTCTGACATACATCGCTACTCCACCACCTTTCCTGTTGACCCTGTCAGTGTGGAATAATTTATAGCCTTGTATGTGACATTCAGAGGGCATCTCTCTATCTTTCAGATTGAGCCAGGTCTCTGTTATAGCAATAATATCTATGTTTCCTGCACTTTATGTGAGATAACCTTAAATATTGCGTCCTGGAGTTTACCTGGAGAGAGTTCCGGTGGTCAACGCCCCCGCGGCCCGGTCTGTGACCAGGCCTCCTGGTGGATCAGAGCCTGATCAACCAGGCTGTTACTGCTGGCTGCACGCAAACCAACGTACGAGCCACAGCCCGGCTGATCAGGAACCGAGAAGAATAACTATTATCAATAATCTTCATTTCTATGTGTTTATTATACTATAATTACAAAACTAGCTGACGTCATTGACATACTATATATTTCAGGCAACTTAGGTAATTTTGTCAGCCGGGATGCCACCCACATCAGTCGGCTAACATCCAGGTACCTACTTGCTGCTAGGTGAACAGTGTCAGCAGGTGTAAGGGAATATGCCCAATGAACATCAAAATGGTATACAATACCGACAGGTTGTTAGGTAAGACACATATGCAACAGTTAGACATCTTTATTCCGAAACGTTTCGGAATAAAGATGTCTAACTGTTGCATATGTGTCTTACCTAACAATATGCCCAATGCTTCACCCGTGCCGGGGATCGATCCCGGACCCTCAGTGAGGATGTTGGCAATAAAATTTAACAAGTTTCTATCTTGACACTAGTGCTGGCCACTAACAGGTCTCACAGCAATCATTCTCCAGAAGCTGATACACAGCTGTCTGTGTACTCACCTATTTATAGTTTCAGGGATCGATTCACAGCTCCTGGCCCCCGCCTCTTCGCTGATCGCTACTAAGTCCACTCTCTCCCAGCTCCAAGAGCTTTATCGTACCTTAGTTCGCGTACCTTTTCAGGAAGCTATGTTACTACTGCCTTTGTCAGGATTGGTGAAATAAAAACCACTCAGTATTCTACAGAATAATGCTGAGAAATACATTACAGTCTTCAGGGAGTTGGGCAACTCAGACCAGGTATTAGAAATCAACATTTGTAAGTTAGTTTACTTGTTTAATATCTTTATTATGCACCCCATACCCATCCTGTGGGCGGTAGTCAAAAGATTACAGAGGTACATAATGGGTCCAGAGACTGGACCCCAAATTTATGATAGCTGAGCAAGTTACAAAGGTAATGGACTCCAGGCAGATCTGGTCACAATTATGGCAAGTTACAAAGGTATTTACAGATTACAGAGGTACATAATGGATATTATGATATAAATGGCTAAAAAAAACATGTTAAAGAATAAGACTGGTGCAGCTTTCAGGAACCTTTGTTATGGATACATTCTGCCAGCCAGTGAAGATGAGGAGTAGTCTGAAGTACTAGAATCCTTGGCTTGATATCAAGAAGCATAAATAATAGAAGTCCTCAGGTTGTTCTTCAACTCTATACATCCTTGGTTAGGCCTCATTTAGATTATGCTGCACAGTTTTGGTCACCGTATTACAGAATGGATATAAATTCTCTGGAAAATGTACAAAGGAGGATGACAAAGTTGATCCCATGTATCAGAAACCTTCCCTATGAGGATAGACTAAGGGCCCTGAAACTACACTCTCTAGAAAGACGTAGAATTAGGGGGGATGTGATTGAGGTGTATAAATGGAAGACAGGAATAAATAAAGGGGATGTAAATAGTGTGCTGAAAATATCTAGCCTAGACAGGACTCGCAGCAATGGTTTTAAGTTGGAAAAATTCAGATTCAGGAAGGATATAGGAAAGTACTGGTTTGGTAATAGAGTTGTGGATGAGTGGAACAAACTCCCGAGTACAGTTATAGAGGCCAGAACGTTGTGTAGCTTTAAAAATAGGTTGGATAAATACATGAGTGGATGTGGGTGGGTGTGAGTTGGACCTGATTAGAGGAAATGGTATGGTGATACCGACAAGATGTGGAAAAAGACACTCATGTACAGTTCAGGACATTTATTAAAGGAAACGTTTCGCCACGAGTGGCTTCTTCAGTCCTAATACAGAGAAAACTAAGAAAACACACATATATATAGTGGTGGGAGTCAGGTGAGGAGAAGTGTGGGTAGAGGTGGTAGTAGTAGTAGTAGTAGTAATAGAACTAAGGAGGTGAGGTTAGAGAGGGACCTGCTGGCATCAAGTAACACCAGTTCCCAGGATGGGTAATATCCTCTTGCTTAGTAATTTTGAAATACTGTAACTACCGGATTTTTGCTTTATAGTGTTACTGACAGAAATTAGTGCAGCTTCAATGCATTTTCTCCGTCTTAAGTCGTCTTCTTTAATAACTAGTTTAGCTTCATTGAATTTCATGAGGTGTCCAACATCGTCTCTATGTTGAACACATGCGTTTTTGCGGTCATCATTTCTGCAAGCATTTTTGTGTTCTGCTATCCTAATGTCCAGAGTTCTGGCTGTTTCCCCTACATATACTTTGTCACACCCCCCACATGGTATAGTGTAGATTCCTGCACTTGTGCCAGAATCATGCTTGGGTTTTTGTATCAGGTTCCTAATAGTAGTTGAAGAGCTGGTAGATATTTTAGCCAGTTTTCTGTCAAACATTTTTGAAACATTAGCGGCAACGTTGCTGACTGGTAAAACGATGTAACTTGGAGGCTTTTCTTCAATTTGATAGGTGTTGGTCTTGCTGAGGATACGTGTTGCACGTTTCCTGCAGTCACGTATGAAGTGTAGGGGAAAGTGTAGTGAACTAAAAGAGTTGGTGATGTATGTACATTCTTCTTCGAGGAACTGCGGACTGGAAATTCTGTAGGCTCTCAGAAAGAAGCCAATAAGAAAGAAGCCTACAGAATTTCCAGTCCGCAGTTCCTCGAAGAAGAATGTACATACATCAGCAACTCTTTTAGTTCACTGCACTTTCCCCTACACTTCATACGTGACTGCAGGAAACGTGCAACACGTATCCTCAGCAAGACCAACACCTATCAAATTGAAGAAAAGCCTCCAAGTTACATCGTTTTACCGGTCAGCAACGTTGCCGCTAATGTTTCAAAAATGTTTGACAGAAAACTGGCTAAAATATCTACCAGCTCTTCAACTACTATTAGGAACCTGATACAAAAACCCAAGCATGATTCTGGCACAAGTGCAGGAATCTACACTATACCATGTGGGGGGTGTGACAAAGTATATGTAGGGGAAACAGCCAGAACTCTGGACATTAGGATAGCAGAACACAAAAATGCTTGCAGAAATGATGACCGCAAAAACGCATGTGTTCAACATAGAGACGATGTTGGACACCTCATGAAATTCAATGAAGCTAAACTAGTTATTAAAGAAGACGACTTAAGACGGAGAAAATGCATTGAAGCTGCACTAATTTCTGTCAGTAGCACTATAAAGCAAAAATCCGGTAGTTACAGTATTTCAAAATTACTAAGCAAGAGGATATTACCCATCCTGGGAACTGGTGTTACTTGATGCCAGCAGGTCCCTCTCTAACCTCACCTCCTTAGTTCTATTACTACTACTACTACTACTACCACCTCTACCCACACTTCTCCTCACCTGACTCCCACCACTATATATATGTGTGTTTTCTTAGTTTTCTCTGTATTAGGACTGAAGAAGCCACTCGTGGCGAAACGTTTCCTTTAATAAATGTCCTGAACTGTACATGGACCTGATTAGCTTGTGCTACCAGGACGGTTGCCGTGTTCCTCCCTTAAGTCAAGGTGACCTGACCTGACTAGGTTGGGTGCTTGGAGACTTGGACCTGCCTCGCATGGGCCAGTAGACCTGCTGCAGTGTTCCTTCGTTCTTATGTTCTTAATATTCCACCGTTCTCTGTACTGGGCTGAAGGAGCCACTGGCGGGCGAAACGTTTCCCCAATAAAGATTCCCAGATGTTGCACAGGTGTCTTATTCTTCTATCTGTATGCTGTGTACATGATTATAATGTACCCTGGTACCCACGCTGTGGAGGGAAGTCACCTCATTGTGACCTCTGCAATTTGGGGTACAACTGTGGGACTGACCACCTCAAAGCTACATCTTCATTGATGATGGACTGATTACATCGCCTTCACATCTCTACTGCTTCTGTTGAACTCTTCTGTAGTAGACTGAAGAAGTCTACTATATAGGCGAAACGTTTCGGAATAAAGATACCCATTCTTTGAGAGGCAGTAACCCCATACCCATCCTATGGGCAAGTCACAAGCTCCCAGAGGCACATAATAGGGTCCAGGAACTGTGCCCAACACTGCATTAGCTAGCTAGAGTGCTGCTAGGAGATGCTTACGTGTTGTCAATACTCACATGATCCTTGATATTCCAGAAGCACAGCCTCACACCCAGGCAAGTTGCGGAATATTAAATGTCATGTGTTGTGGACAGTCACTGACATATTTATGAAGCAGCAAAGGGGTATATCAGGATTAATAGCCCAGGAAATAAGTCACTTTGTTGTTGTGTTGTCCTGGGTATTTTACACATGTTACTATGTATAATAATTGTATTTATGGAAAGATAGACATGCAATATAATACAATCCCTCACTATGTCCCGTCCACACAATGGGCGGAACATAACTAGTACTACTAGCAGCACTAGTACTACTAGCAGTACTAGTACTACTAGCAGTACTAGAACTACTAGCAGTACTAGTACTAGTACTGCTAGTACCTACAACGGTTATATTACGCTTTGCACCTCTATACTTATATATACCCTCTGTGTCCTTGTATTGTCTGTAACAGCTTGACAAAGCTCCTGGAGAGCGAAACGTTGCCACAATAAAAACATCACACTAATTGCACTTATCATTTTACCTAACATACGCAAACGAGTTCATTAAAACTAACTGTATTTACATATAACCAGCAATTTCGCCAGTGCCAAGAATTTTCAAATTCTGCTTTCGTACAAAATACACAAATAACCTGCATATAGAAGAAACATCTGACGACTTTTCGCTCAGATTTAGACCATTAACTAGTCACACACTGCACCAGCAATTTCTTGGACGGATATAGTAGTAAATTTGATAAACAGGACATATGTGCAATAGTTTATTCCGCAACTATATTCGAAACTGGTTAGGTTAGGTAAGGTTTGTCAGGAAACAGGACAAATGTTTCCTGACACGGGTGTTAGGCAGATGATGACCCGCCTTTGGAGTTTTGGTCATCTGACCGAGGCCTTCCGCTGGCTTACCGGTCCACTACTTAAAAATTATGATCAGGTAGATCCATTTTAATTACTTCGAAACTAGTATGTGATCTTTATGCTCCTACTACCACCTTTGTATTCAACTGAAGAAACCTACTGTGTAGGGGATAGACTTCGGGATGGAAATACCTGACGTGGGTATTAGCCGGCTGTTGTGGGTGTTATCCCGAAGGAGGGATAACACCCTCAGCAGATAACTTAGAGCTGAATTTAAAGATAATAAGAGGTCAGATGACAACTCAGACCAGTAAATTCAACACCAAAGAGCAGAAAAAAGATGTTTTTATGATACCCAGCCTAATACAGAATGCCAACACACCATCATGAATCACATAGCGAAGGAACTTCCTACCCAAATTTTTAGCTCCATTACAGGACCTGACTTCTCATCCACTCACTATTTTTCACGTCTTCCCAGGAGACACTTCCTTGTACAGGGAAAGGTGCAACTTTCCCTATTTATTCATGTTCTCCTTTCACTTATGTATCTGCTGAAGAGGACCCCAGAAGGGGAATGAAATATACAGACCAATTAATCTTCCGAGTTTCTGTCTCCATGTGGGTTATTACTGAACAATTAAACACATGTGCAACATCTGGGTATCTTTATTGTAGACGTTTCGCCCTCCAGTGGTTTTATCAATACAAATTCAAGGATATAATGTGAAAATTATAGAACCATATAATCAGTCCCTCAGCCTTGAAGTTGAAGAGCATATTAATGTTGAAGAATCTGAAGCACAGGCAGGTTAGGTTAGGTAAGATTTGTCAGGAAACAGGACAAGTGTTTCCTGACGCGGGTTTTAGTCATATAATGACCAGCATCTGGAGCTTTTGGTCATCTGACCTGAGCCTTTCATTGGCTTACTAGTCCACAACCACAATATATAGCTGAAACATAAGACTGACGCTTATATACCGGCGTCAGGTGAGGGACGTGCAGCAGTTTTAGTTTAATCTCAGTCTTAAAATAATGAATCCTGTGATACTCCAATACTGAAACTATATACTGTGCCAAAACAAAAGCATTCACATTGCTAAACTCACAAACTAGTATTTAGTCACTTAGCCATAATACCAACTTACCTCATAATTTGTAATATTTTACAATTAAGAATAAAACTAAGTATGCCCGAAATGCCTAGCCATGCTAAGGGTTCTAGTGGTACACTGTAATCACAATTTTACTACATGTAAACCAAACAATAACTAAATTTCTGTAAACTCAGCATTGTAATCCTTATAGAGAATAAACTTTGAATTTGAATTTGAATTTGAATGTTTATTATGCACCCCATACCCATCCTGTGGGCGGTAGTCAAAAGATTACAGAGGTACATAATTGGTCCAGGGACTGGACTCCAAAGTTGCAGCAGACGAAGGTATTGTTACTGGTTTTTGGATTTCCCAGTGAAAGTAGGTAATACCCAAGGGATGGGCCAGTAGTAGTTAAGATGGTTGTGGAGATGTCCTTTGAACCAAGATTCCATGATGTTGCAGTGTGATGAGGGACTTGCAGTAAGTCCCTCATCTGATGCCAGTATATAAGTGTCAATCTTCATGCCTGTGCTTCAGGTAGGACAAATGGGTTACAATTAAAACCTTATTTTTTAAAGGGGTGGATGGGTAAACCAGTGGAAGGCTTCGGTCAGATGACCATAAGCTCCAGCTGTGGGTCATCGTATGACTAAGACCCTCGTCAGGAAACACTTGTCTTGTTTCCTGACGAACCTTACCTATGGGGAAGCGCTAAATCCGTAGGATTATACAGCGCATGTGGGGGGATGGAAAGTATTCAGGCTCAATTCAGAGAACTGGAGCACAGATCCAATTTCCTAGATCAAGAGCCCCAACACCAGCATCAAGGAACCTACCTTGAGGAACCTAACCTATCCAGTGCTTCATATTCTTCAAGACTACGTTGCTCTTCTTCACTATCTCCAAGACTGAGGGACTGATTACCTCGTCGTTTGTATACAGTTCTACAGTCTTCATTATGTCCTTGAATTTGTACTGATAGAGTCACTGGGTGACAAAACGTCTACAAATGAATTATTATTATAATTTATTTATTTATTTATTTAAAAATTTGAGCACACATACAGAGGTACAACAAATACAGGTAAGAGCAGTATGCCAAAGCCACTTATACTATGCATAGCATTACGGGCTGGCTTAAAATTAACTTAAGATTAACTAAGCAATGATGAAATCAGTGATAAATCAAAAAGAAGCGCTAAGCCACAAGCCCAATGGAAATAAGTCACTCTGTCTGACTTTTTTGGGTTATCCCAGGTTCTCTACACATATGCTGCTATGTATGATAATTCTATGTAACTGTGTGTATACCTGAATAAACTTACTTACTAAGGGCATCTACAAATAAAGATACCAGATATTACACGTGTCTAATTCTTCAACTTGTCGGTATTGTATGCCATTCATATAGAAGAGAAGTTAGTGTTGTAGATTGATCTGCTGACACTGTTGTAGGCCAAACACCTCCATGTTTGGTATTCTGTCAGTGTTATGAGTTTAACTCACCCAGGAACACCCAGTTCAGTCTGCTCTTGTGCAGACTGACTCACTGACCGTCACTCACATGACAACAACTGTTCAACAAACTGAGGGACTGATCACCTAATGTACCTCTTCAGTCTTGTTTTGGTCCACTGGTGGGCGAAACGTCAATATGAAACACTCAGTTGTTGCACACGAGTTTAATTCTTCAACTTCTTGGTATTATATACCATTGATATCAAGAAATATTAATCAATTTGTGTCCCGATTCTCATTTTTTTCTTATACAATTATTTTTGAAGTACAATTATTACATAAATTTCGAAACGCTAAATTAATTTTAATAGAGATGTCATTCATTTGGGCCAGGAGCTAAGTCTCGACCCCTCACAAACACAAGAGTACACACATACACACCGAGCAGCGGCCAGTGAAGAGGCGGGGCCAGGAGCTGTGAATCGACCCCTGCAACCACAGCTAGGTGAGTACACACACTAAGGGGTATGTCCTACGAGGAGAGGTTAAAGGCAACTCGACCTGACGACACTAGAGGACAGGAGGGACATGATAACGACATATAAAATACTGAGAGGAAATGGCAAGGTGGACAGAGACAGGATGTTCCAGAGACTGGACACAGCAACAAGGTGACACAGTTGGAAGTTGAAGACTCAGATGAATCAGAGGGATGTTAGGAAGTATTTCTTCAGTCATTGAGTTGTCAGGAAGTGGAATAGTCTGGGAAGTGATGTAGTGGAGGCAGGATCCATACATAGCTTTAAGAAGAGGTATGATAAAGCTCATGGAGCAGGAAGTGACCCAGTAGCGACCAGTGAAGAGGCAGGGCCAGGAGCTGACTCGACAACTGCAACCACGATTAGGTGAGCACACACACACACACAGCTTCAATATGTTTACAGTTGAAGAGACAATTGTGTTTGGCTATTTAAACGTGCTTGTACGTGTGGTTGTTCTTGTACCGAACTTGCACACGAAAATCACTCACTACGAAAGCAAAAGACTTGGCAGACGATGCACCATCCCCCCAATGAAAAGCAGGGGTGTCACTAGCACGTTAAGAGACCATACAATAAGTGTCAGGGGCCCGAGACTGTTCAACTGCCTCCCAGCATACATAAGGGGGATTACCAACAGACCCCTGGCAGTCTTCAAGCTGGCACTGGACAAGCACCTAAAGTCGGTACCTGACCAGCCGGGCTGTGGCTCGTACGTTGGTTTGCGTGCAGCCAGTAGCAACAGCCTGGTTGATCAGGCTCTGATCTACCAGGAGGCCTGGTCACAGACCGGGCCGCGGGGGCGTTGACCCCCGGAACTCTCTCCAGGTAAACTCCAGGTACGTGTTCGTTTTTGTGTTGGTACTTGTGTGTGTACGTGGGAGAAAATCAGGTTTCATCCGAGGAAAGGGAAGGTAGCTTTAGTTCCTTGGATCAAGAGATGTAATTGTGTGGTAGACCCAGGTGTGCAGGTGGTAGGCCCAGGAGTGTGCAGGTGTGGTAGACCCAGGAATGTGCAGGTGTGGGGTAAACCCAGATGTGTGCAGGTATGGGTAGATCCAGGTGTGTGCAGGTATGGGTAGATCCAGGTGTGTGTAGGTAGACCCAGGTGTAAGTGTGGGCAGACCCAGGTGTGTGCAAGTGGGCAGACTCAGGTGTGTGCAGACCCAGGTGTGTGCAAACCCAGATGTGTGCAGGTATGGGCAGACCCAGGGGTGTGCAAATGAGGACAAACCCAGGTGTGTGCAGGTGAAGGCATACCCAGGTGTGTGCAGGTGTAGGCATACCCAGGTGTGTGCAGGTGTAGGCATACCCAGGTGTGTGCAGGTGTAGGCATACCCAGGTGTGTGCAGGTGTAGGCATACCCAGGTGTGTGCAGGTGTAGGCATACCCAGGTGTGTGCAGGTGTAGGCATACCCAGGTGTGTGCAGGTGTAGGCATACCCAGGTGTGTGCAGGTGTAGGCATACCCAGGTGTGTGCAGGTGTAGGCATACCCAGGTGTGTGCAGGTGTAGGCATACCCAGGTGTGTGCAGGTGTAGGCATACCCAGGTGTGTGCAGGTGTAGGCATACCCAGGTGTGTGCAGGTGTAGGCATACCCAGGTGTGTGCAGGTGTAGGCATACCCAGTGTGCAGGTGTAGGCATACCCAGGTGTGTGCAGGTGTAGGCATACCCAGGTGTAGGCATACCCAGGTGTGTGCAGGTGTAGGCATACCCAGGTGTGTGCAGGTGTAGGCATACCCAGGTGTGTGCAGGTGTAGGCATACCCAGGTGTGTGCAGGTGTAGGCATACCCAGGTGTGTGCAGGTGTAGGCATACCCAGGTGTGCAGGTGTAGGCATACCCAGGTGTAGGCATACCCAGGTGTGTGCAGGTGCAGGCATACCCAGGTGTGTGCAGGTGTAGGCATACCCAGGTGTGTGCAGGTGTAGGCATACCCAGGTGTGTGCAGGTGTAGGCATACCCAGGTGTGTGCAGGTGTAGTCATACCCAGGTGTAGGCATACCCAGGTGTAGGCATACCCAGGTGTGCAGGTGGAGGCATACCCAGGTGTGTGCAGGTGTAGGCATACCCAGGTGTGTGCAGGTGTAGGCATACCCAGGTGTGTGCAGGTGTAGGCATACCCAGGTGTGTGCAGGTGTAGGCATACCCAGGTGTGTGCAGGTGTAGGCATACCCAGGTGTGTGCAGGTGTAGGCATACCCAGGTGTGTGCAGGTGTAGGCATACCCAGGTGTGTGCAGGTGTAGGCATACCCAGGTGTGTGCAGGTGTAGGCATACCCAGGTGTGTGCAGGTGTAGGCATACCCAGGTGTGCAGGTGTAGGCATACCCAGGTGTGTGCAGGTGTAGGCATACCCAGGTGTGTGCAAGTGTAGGCATACCCAGGTGTGCAGGTATGGGCAGATCCAAGTGTGTGCAGGTATGGGTAGATCCAGGTGTGTGCAGGTGTAGGCAGACCCAGGTGTGTGCAAGTAGGCAGACCCAGGTGTGTGCAAACCCAGATGTGTGCAGGTATGGGCAGACCCAGGGGTGTGCAAATGAGGACAGACCCAGGTGTGTGCAAGTGTAGGCAGACCCAGGGGTGTGCAAGTGTGGGCAGACCCAGGTGTGCGCAGATATGGGTAGACCCAGGTGTGGGTAGACCCAGGGGGGTGCAAGTGTGGGCAGACCCAGGTGTGGGCAGACCCACGTGTGCAGGTGTGGGAGCAGCTGCTGCCTTATTAGCCCGGAAGTTATGCTGACTATTCCTTCGTGATCTCTCTGCCTGGTACTGGGGTGGGGAGGTAGTGCCTGGTACTTGAGTGGAGGTACTGGGGGGAGGTGGTACTGTCGGGTACTGGGGTGGGGAGGCACTACCTCATACTGGGGTAGGGAGGTACTGCCTGGTACTGGGGTGGGGTGGTGAGGTACTGCCTCGTACTAGGGTGGGGTGGTGAGGTACTGCCTGGTACTGGGGTGGGGTGGTGAGGTGCTGCCTGGTATTGGGGTGGGGTGGTGAGGTACTGCCTGGTACTAGGGTGGGGTGGTGAGGTACTGCCTGGTACTGGGGTGGGGTGGTGAGGTGCTGCCTGGTATTGGGGTGGGGTGGTACTACCTGGTATTGCTGTGGGGTGGTACTGCCTGATACTGGGGTGGGGATGCACTGCCTGGTACTGGGGTGAGGTACTGCTTGATACTGGGTTGGGAACATGGTAGAGATAGTGGTAGTTGTGGTAATAGTGATGATAGTTATGGTGGTAGTGATAGTAAGTGGTAGTGGTGAAGGTAGTAGTGGTAGTTATGGCAGTAGTGGAGTGGTGATGGTAGTGGTGGCGGGGATAGTAATAGTGGTAGTAATAATAGCAGTGGTAGTGGTGATGGTAGAAGTAGTGGTAGAGGTGGTAGAAGTAGTAGTAATGGTGGTAGTAGTGGTGATGGTAGTGGTGGTGGTGGTAGTAGTAGTAATAGTATAGTAGTAGTATTAGTAGTAGTAGTAGTATAGTAGTAGTATAGTAGTATAGTAGTATAGTAGTAGTATAGTAGTATAGTAGTAGTAGTAGTAGTAGTAGTAGTAGTAGTAGTAGTAGTAGTAGTAGTAGTAGTAGTAGTAGTAGTAGTAGTAGTAGTAGTAGTAGTAGTAGGGATGCTGGTAGGTAATAGGTGTATTGCTGGAGATAATATGTAATTACACTGAATGGCTGAAGCATCACCCCTCACACAGGTCATGCAGTGCCTGGGGTGGTGGGGAGGAGGTGGTGGGGAGGAGGTGGAGGGTTGGAGGGGGGATGGGAGACTATCAGGCTTGAGCCATGGATGGCAAGGGTATCTCTAATTCTTTGAATCAAAAGCCGAGCATGAGTCTTTCAACTACTTTAACCTGGCAAATTGCAGAAGGAAAGTAATCAGATCATTATAGCAAAACATTTCTATATAGACAGGGAGTTGAATGAACGATGGTGAATGTGGTGGTGGTGGCCTGGTGGCTAAAGCTCCCGCTTCACACACGGAGGGCCCGGGTTTGATTCCCGGTGGGTGGCAACATTTCAACACGTTTCCTTACACCTGTTGTCCTGTTCACCTAGCAGCAAATAGATACCTGGGTGTTAGGCGACTGGTGTGGGTCGCATCCTGGGGGACAAGATTAAGGACCCCCCAATGGAAATAAGTTAGACAGTCCTCGATGACGCACTGACATTTTTGGGTTATCCTGGGTGGCTAACCCTCCGGGGTTAAAAATCCGAATGAAATCTTATCTTATCTTAATGTATTTTCTTCTTTGGGTCATTCTGCCTTGGTGGGAGAAAACTGCTAAAAAAAAAAAACTAAACTCCTATAATTCATACTATATTATTACATTTATGGGAAGCACTAAACCCACAGGGGTCATATGATGCCTCAGGGAATGGAAGGACTTCAGGCTTGATTCAAGGAACCTTCTCTGAGTGGTACAGGTCACACTATGGTTATTATAATCACAATTAAGCGACTAAAAATCCACAAGGTTCATAACAGCGCTGTTAAATTCCTTCTCAACATGTAAGATCTGAAGTTAAATTATTACAAATCTTGCTTTATAAATTACTTGTTCTATATTGTATTATATTCCTAAGGAGGTGCTAAATCTGTAGGGGTGGATCATGGCCTGGTTGATCAGGCCCTGATCCACCATGAGTCTTGGTCATGGACCGAGCCGTGAGGGCATTGGCCCCTGGAACACCCACCAGATATACTCCAGGGTCACCCAGTTTATAGGGAACAAGAAGTAATCAATTTGGATCCGAGGAAGGGGGTAGCTTCAAGTCCTTGGATCAAGAGCCCTTCATGGGCATCAAGGCACTCCTTACTGAAATGGAAAGGTCAGCTATTTTACCAGCATCATGTGTTGTTTCCCTGTCGTTCCTGATGCACCTCAGATAACATTTTTCAAACACTGGCTGTCTCTTCTGAGGCAGAGAGTGACCCAGGAAAAATAAGAGGAAACACATCTACTGTCATTCAATCAATCACTGTCTTGCCAGAAATATGTTGACATCACACTTCAGGTGGCCCTCTGCACTGCATCATCCTCACCCCTGTATTATTACTGCATTCATAGGAAGAGTTAAACCTGTAGGGGGTTATACAGCACCTGAAAATATGGGAGGCATTCAGGTTCAAATCCAAGGAAGGGAAGCACAGGTCCTATTCCCAAGATCAAGAACCCCTCACTGACATAACAGAACCCTTCAAGGGCTTCAACCCTTTAAAGGAGGTGAGGATAATTCAAGGCCACACAAGAGATATTATCACATTCCCAGGAAAATAATAGACTAAGAAGCTTCATAATAAGAAGAAATGCTGATGCAGTGAAGATATGTTATAACATTATACAACATTACTATACACAACAGGTGCCCCATGGCTTGGTTGGCAATGCTCTCACCTCACACTGTGTCCAGGGTTCAATCCCCAGTATGTGTGGAAACGGTGGGCGTTTCCATACACCTGCTGTCCTTGTTCGCCTAGCAGTATGTAGGTACCTAGGTGTTAGTCAACTGGCGTGGGTGGCATCCTGGGGGAAAAGACTGAAGGACCACAATGGAAATAAGACTCCAGTTACTTTTAGTAAAATGACATAAGTGCAACTATTGTAACATTTTATTGTGGCAACGTTTTGCTCTAAAAGAGCTTTGTCAAGTAAAACGTTGTCACAATAATAATAATAATACATGTAATAATAATAATAATAATACAGTAATAGCTTTATTTACTACAAGTACTACATGTACACAGTATACAGGCCTAGCTGACATCAATAGCATACTACTATATAGAATGCTGTTTGTTATGCAGAGCATGTCGGGCAAATTAGGTCAGTTTTGTCCCAGGATGTGCCCCACACCAGTCAACTAACACCCAGGTACCCATTTAGCTGATGGGGAACATAGACAACTGGTATAAAGAAACACACCCAATGCTGGGAATCGAACCCGGACCCGCCATTGCACGTGTCCTTTTACCTAACATTGTCGGTAATTCTACCTACATTACTAACTCCAGTTTTTATTTTGTTGGGTGGTCAAGACCTCAGTGCAAGCATATTAAAACAATGTATTCTTAGTCTATGAATATACTGGCAGGGTTCTTATTAGGTCCTCCTTACCCGAGCAGATAAATCCCTTTCGAAGGGTAATATGAAAAGCAATTATTTTCATTAAAGTACAGAGCAGTTTTTTGAAAAAATAGTGACTAACTACATACCCAGAGAGTAAAAAAATAATATTAAGGTTTTAGTATGTTATGTCCTAGACTGAAGATGAGCATAAATCCTCAGGACTCACAGTTGCATTCTCAAGTCCTCTCTCAGTAACAACAAACGAACACGATTTTTTCTCTAACCACGGACAGAATATCACTTCCAGTATTCTAACATTGTATTCAATAGCTCTTTTGGCACTATCAAGGTCAAATTCTTTAGACATTTCAGCACTGCTCAAGTTCCAGCTTGGGTTTTTATTTTTGCTGCCAATAACAGGCAATGCTTTAATGGCTTTAACAAAATAGTTAGTCCGAGTAAACAAGAGCCGCGTTGTTACTAAGTTGGCCCAGGCCAAGCCCAGTGCAGGAGTTACACTTCCAGTAAGACCATAAACACTCTGCTTTCCCATGACAGCTGTTACCTGGAAAAAATAATGTTATTATTAGGTGACTTGTAGCCTCTCCCTTGAGTAAAACAATTTTTTTTAGCTGTGCAGTAAGTCTGTACTGTTATATTCTTTCTTTCTTTCAACACACCAGCCGTATCCCACCGAGGTGGGGTGGCCCAAAAGGAAAAACAAAAGTTTCTCCTTTCATATTTAGTAATATATACAGGAGAAGGGGTTACTAGCCCCTTGCTCCTGGCATTTTAGTCGCCTCTTACAACACGCATAGCTTACGGAGGAAGAATTCTGTTCCACTTCCCCATGGAGATAAGAGGAAATAAACAAGAACAAGAGCTAGTAAGAAAATAGAAGAAAACCCAGAGGGGTGTGTATACATATGCCTGTACATGTATGTGTAGTGTGACCTAAGTGTAAGCAGAAGTAGCAAGACGTACCTGAAACCTTGCATGTTTATGAGACAGAAAAAACACCAGCAATCCTACCATCTTTTCTTTCTTTCAACACACCAGCCGTATCCCACCGAGGCGGGGTGGCCCAAAAGGAAAAACGAAAGTTTCTCCTTTTACATTTAGTAATATATACAGGAGAAGAGGTTACTAGCCCCTTGCTCCCGGCATTTTAGTCGCCTCTTACAACACGCATGGCTTACGGAGGAAGAATTCTGTTCCACTTCCCCATGGAGATAAGAGGAAATAAACAAGAATAAGAACTAGAAAGAAAATAGAAGAAAACCCAGAGGGGTGTGCATATATGTGCTTGTACATGTATGTGTAGTGTGACCTAAGTGTAAGTAGAAGTAGCAAGACGTACCTGAAATCTTGCATGTTCATGAGACAGAAAAAAGGACACCAGCAATCCTACCATCGTGTAAAACAATTACAGGCTTACGTTTTACACTCACTTGGCAGGACGGTAGTACCTCCCTGGGCGGTTGCTGTCTACCAACCTACTACCTAGGGTACTGTTATATATATGATTACAATACTACAGTGTAGCTGCATCCATCTATGGGCATCAATACATTTATTAACAATTAGACACATGTGCAACATCTGGGTATCTTTATTGACCTTATCAATTCAATTCAAGGACATAATGTGAAAGACTGTAGAACTATACTATACAAAAGACTAGGTAAACAGTCTCTCAGCCTTGGAGTTGGTGATGAGATTCTTCAAGCCTACGGTGCTCTTCACCACCTCCAAGGCTGAGGGGCTGATTACCTCATCTTTTGTATAGTATAGTTCTACAGTCTTCACATTATGTCCTTGAACTGTATTGATAAAACCACTGGCTGGCAAAATGTTGAAATAAAGATACCCAGATGTTGCACATGTGTCTAATTCTTCATCTTGTCAGTACTGCATACCATTCATATACATTATTATGTTTATCTATCATTATTATTGTGTGTTAGTTCTCAGTTAAGGAAAGTCATCACTAATTGTATGTCGCAAAAACCAAACATGTGGAAATCATGCAGGAATGTAGAAAAATAAAAACAGATAATGATACATAATCTTAGTGGAATAAATCATGGAAAAATACATTATGGGTAACCCTAAAGTTCATCAAAGTAGAAAAATCACAAGTTACATATAGAAAAAGTCATAAAAATCTGGATAAAAACTACAATAATGCTCAGAATGAAAAAAAAAATATATACAAATATCACACTCGCCTGATTAATTGCTAGAACAGCAACATTATGTGAAGATGCAAGTTGGTGTAATCTGTAGCCCAGTGTTTGGAGAGGCAGAGTTTTGTTTACCTCTGTTCCGTCTTCGGCTCGGAAGGCAGCAGCAACAGAATCTATCACCACCAGTCCCACTTGGCGAGAAGGAACGAGATGAGGAAGCTGGTATCGCACACAATCTACCAGACTTTCCTTCAAATACATTACTGTATTATTATTTTTAACACAGTGGCTGGTTCCCACCATGTCAAAATAGACTGACCCAAAGAAAAACACACATTCACTCTCATCTGCTAGCAAGCTTATCATTTCAAAAGGCCATAGGCAGCATGGTATGGTCTGAACCACAACATCCTTACCTAGCTAAATATCACAGGCACAGTACATCTAATCTTCAAACTCTAATCTCACAAATTGACTTTCCTTCATAGATATTAATAGTGAATACAGGAAAGAGTAAGGTTATGAGGATAACAAAAAGATTGGGTGAGGAAAGATTGGATATCAGATTGGAGGGAGAGAGTATGGAGGAGGTGAATGTATTCAGATATTTGGGAGTGGACGTGTCAGCGGATGGGTCTATGAAGGATGAGGTGAATCATAGAATTGATGAGGGGAAAAGGGTGAGCAGTGCACTTAGGAGTCTGTGGAGACAAAGAACTTTGTCCTTGGAGGCAAAGAGGGGAATGTATGAGAATATAGTTTTACCAACGCTCTTATATAGGTGTGAAGCATGGGTGATGAATGTTACAGCGAGGAGAAGGCTGGAGGCAGTGGAGATGTCATGTCTGAGGGCAATGTGTGGTGTGAATATAATGCAGAGAATTCGTAGTTTGGAAGTTAGGAGGAGGTGTGGGATTACCAAAACTGTTGTCCAGAGGGCTGAGGAAGGGTTGTTGCGGTGGTTCGGAATGTAGAGAGAATGGAGCGAAACAGAATGACTTCAAGAGTGTATCAGTCTGTAGTGGAAGGAAGGTGGGGTAGGGGTCGGCCTAGGAAAGGTTGGAGGGAGGGGGTAAAGGAGGTTTTGTGTGCGAGGGGCTTAGACTTCCAGCAGGCATGCGTGAGCGTGTTTGATAGGAGTGAATGGAGACAAATGGTTTTTAATACTTGACGTGCTGTTGGAGTGTGAGCAAAGTAACATTTATGAAGGGATTCAGGGAAACCGGCAGGCCGGACTTGAGTCCTGGAGATGGGAAGTACAGTGCCTGCACTCTGAAGGAGGGGTGTTAATGTTACAGTTTAAAAACTGTAGTGTAAAGCACCCTTCTGGCAAGACAGTGATGGAGTGAATGATGGTGAAAGTTTTTCTTTTTCGGGCCACCCTGCCTTGGTGGGAATCGGCCAGTGTGATAATAATAATAATAAAATATTACATGTATCTCATTCACGCTTTACAAACACATTCAATCCCAAACACCACCTTCCTCCATTCATTCTGATCTAACATGGTCAAATAAGCCTACTGGATTGTAGAGAAACATTTGTAATAGGTGTGAGCCTAAAACTCAATGTACCTGTTGGTTCACCCCTGGATGTGCTGTGTTAGTCTGGCCAAAAAGCACAGAAAGATGTACATTACCATATATTGCATAAACGGGGGTTATGTCAGTGGTTACATACTAAACTACAGTACAAGGAGACTTATGCACAGATAAACTATTTTACTGCATTGTCAGCTAAATGCACACTTTCCTTAAACAGTCATTAGCCTATTCTCATACCACCATATAGTTTCCATTATTTTTATTCTTCTCTCTTTTCCCCTGTAAAAAAAAAAAAAAAAATCCACGGGATACATATATCCTTAGCAATCATCCGATTTCATTTTTTTTAACACACCGGCCATTTCCCACTGAGGCAGGGTGACCTGAGACAGAAGAAACGATAGTGTTTCTTCTTTTTATATTTAGTAATTTATACAGGAGAAGAGGTTACTAGCCCCTTGTTCCCAGCATTTTAATAGCCTCTTACACAAATAACCCGCATATAGAAGAGAGGAGCTTATGACGACGTTTCGGTCCGACTTGGACTTGGCGGTGGCGGCAGCGGCAGCAGCAGCGGCAGCGGCGGCGGCGGCAGCGGCGGCGGCAGCGGCGGCGGCAGCGGCGGCGGCAGCGGCGGCGGCAGCGGCGGCGGCAGCTGCTGCGGCGGCGGCAGCGGCAGCAGCAGCAGCAGCAGCAGCAGCAAGTAGTAGTAGTAGTAGTAAGCTCCTCTCTTCTATGTGTGGGTTATTTGTGTATCGTTCCAGTCACAATATTGTGCCTTTTTTTGTTATTTAATAGCCTCTTACAACACACATGGTTTACAAAGAAAGGATTCTTCTCCACTTCCCCAATTTCAAAATTTCCTTTAATCTCCTCTCACTTCCTTTCTTCACTCCCCTTGTAGCACATATCTAACCTCTCAACAATTAATATAATTCAGTACCTAATTCTCCATGAAGTCTTACTGCCTATTTCTTTTATTTCTCTACAATAACACTGACAGTTTGGAGATGACAAAATCTCACAGTATGTAGTATTTAATTATTCCTTTAACAGACTGGCCATCTTCCACTAAGGGAGTGACCCTCCAAGAAAAAAAGAAGAAAATACATGCACTATCACTCATTCAATAGTCTGTTACAGTGCCACAAAATTACTGATCATAATATTTACTGTATGACTTAGGTCAATTACACATGTACGAACATATATATATATACAGTGGACCCCCGGATAACGATCAGCTCCCAACTCGACCAATTATGTAAGTTTATTTTTGTAAGTGCTTTTGTAGGTGTATTTTTAGGGGTCTGAAATGGACTAATCTAATTCACAATATTTCTCATGGGAACAAATTCGGTCTATAACGGCACCCAAACAGACTTCTGGATTGAAATAATATCGTTATGTGGGGGTCCACTGTATATTTACACACCCATCTGGGTTTTTTTCCTTAATAGTTCTTATTCTTCTTTATTTCCTCTTATCTCTGGGAAAGTGGAACAGAATTCTTCCTCTGTAAGCCATGCGTGTCGTAAGAGGCGACTAAAATGCCGGAGCAAGGGGCTAGTAGCCCCTTCTCCTGTGTAAATTACTAAATTTAAAAAGAAAAACTTTCCCCTTTCTTTTTAGGTCACCCTGGCTTGGTGAGATACAGCTGGTATTGGTATCGGTATCCAGACCAGAGCTTTGGTGAGATGGGTAAGGAAGAAGGATGGGTAAGGATAGAAATTTTGGAAAAGGGTGGGAGGGGGGAGAGAGGTAGGATATAAAAGGTAAGTGGCCCAACCACTTTGGTGTAATTTAAAAAGTGTACGTGAAATGATAAGATATTCTTTAAGAGGTATAAGACTAACCCATCAGAGTCACATAGATATAACAGAATATAAGTACATGACTCTGAATTGGTAGTAATTATACAAGTTGCAATTTTTTTTTTTTTCGATTGCACAACGGATATTTATGCGACAATGAAGGCAATAATTTTCGGCCAGTTTACAGAATTCCGTGACAATGGCTTCTTACAGGTGGTGTCCAGCCATATTAAATAGCATAATTTTTACATTAGATTGTTATATAAGATGTGGATACAGCTGGTTCATTGAGAAAAAAATTACAGTATGAACATAGAAATAAGCCTGGTATACAGTAAGTCCTCGACTTACAAACATGTTGGGGACCTTCTGTATTGTATATAATAATGATATTATACACAACAATAATATAATAATGACATTATACTCAATACAAAAGATTCTCAATAAGTCGACGACTTACTGTACTCTTACCATATCTGGAACATGATGAATGAAAATGTTATTGGTGTAAGATTTGGGTCCCTCAGGATGACTTGTTTGTATGTATTTCACCAGTTGTTGAAGACGAGCTGCTGGGAATTGTGACTCAGTGCAAATGTATGCCACACCTAGAATTAGAAGACATTTACAGCTATAAACAGAGTTATGTAAAGATAACCAATATCAAAATGTATAAATGGAACCAAGTAATGTTATTTATCTAGCTAGTACAATATATGCAGTCAAAATAATCTGCAGTATCTGTGTAAATATAGTAGAGAATATTACAAGACTTTTATTACAATTACTATTACATTTTTGACATCTTTTCAAAATTGGAAACCCAATTCTCGTACCTCACTGTAATATTATTTACTGTCATTTTGGCAATAATGATTAATGATGCAATGAAGTGCAATTAGCTTGAAAATTTAATTGCACATTAGACTCTCTATTATACATATTTATGCAATCCTTGGCATCTGTAATTCAGTACTTGATTTTGGTGAATAGCTGAGATATCCCCATTTAAAACCCATGTAGTATGGAATGCCTGACAGTAGGGAATTTAAATTCCGAAAGTTTATTTTACATTAACAATTACATTAACAACTACATTAAATGCCTGATTCGAGGAGGGTGTGGTGAGGGAGGGAGGAGACAGGGAATAAATTTTTATAGCTTACAGAAAGAACGTCATTAAAAACCAGAGCATTGGGAGGAAAATGTCATCTGGTACTTTATTCATTAAAGGTTCTACACTCACATGTGCAGGACCCCCCTTCCACACACACACCCACACAAAGCTAAAATTAATTGTCTGAAGTCAAGAAAACTCACATTAACACTTGGTAAAACACTAGATACAATCATGAGGGGGACTAGCACTTGGTAAAACACTAGATACAATCATGAGGGGGACTAACACTTGGTAAAACACTAGATACAATCATGAGGGAGACTAGCACTTGGTAAAACAATCATGAGTTAGGGTAGTGATGGGTGGAGAAGACACTGCTAATGATGGCTTGCATTCCATGAACCCAAGCACACAAAAACCTTCTCCAAAACATTACCATTATACCTGTGCTTATTTGACCACTGAGACTGTGGAGGAAAGAAGAATAAAAAGGAAGAGGAGTAAAGATGAAGGGGAATAACAAGAAAGGTGAGGAGGAGAGAGACGGGAGGAACAAGATTGTTATAAATTCTATTCACATTTTAATTATGTTATCTCATTTACACTTTATTATTGTTTGTTTTTATGATGTAAGTGCAAAAACAATTACTCTGTTTATGTCTAACTGCTAAATAATCTTTAAGAATTGGGATTAGTTTTGCCCAACAGTGTTTTCATTACATATAAACTGCATTATTTTTGTACCTCATAAAAATAAATAAAAAATTAATTTTAAATTTGAATTTGAAAGAAAAAATGTAATAACGTTGGTGGAATTACCGACAATATGTTAGGTAAAAGAACACGAGTGCAACTAATGTGACATTTTATTGTGGCACTTGTGGCACCTAAGAAAAAATGTAGCATTACAGACTGATAAGATTATTCTGTACAGTACTGTATTCATAGGGTAAGCACAAAAACCCATATGGGTCATACAGACAAGAATACAACAATAAACTGACAAGAGTGCAACAATTGCAGACAAAAATTCAACAATTACTGACAAAAAAATGCAAACAATTACAGACAAGAATGCAACAATCAAGCCTTCCCATACCTTTACCAAGTCCCTCCACTGCAGGGAGGGAGCTGGACATGCAGTGCCAGTTGCAGTGCAAAACTGGGTCTTTCCCACTCCCACTCTCGCCTGCTACTTCCGTGATCCCCCGAACAGGCACTCCCACCACCCAGGAAGTCATCAAGTTGACAGCAGCCAGTGGTGATGTGGGGCAAACATTTCCATTGTTTGAGTTACACATTTCCCAAGCTAGAAATAAAATGCTTTCTTCATCTCTCGATGAAGAATTACTGACAATATGTTAGGTGAAAAGACACAAGTGCAACTAATGTAACATTTTATTTGTTGGCAATGTTTCGCTTTCCAGGAGCTTAGTACAATAAAATGCCACATTTCACAAATAACCCGCACATAGGAGAGAGGAGCTTACAACAATGTTTCAGTCTGACTTGGACCATTTATAAAGTCCCACTAACAGAAATCCCTTTCAAAATTGCATAAAACAGTGTGTAATGGCATATTTCTTATTAGAAGGAAACATTCTTTATAAAATTGTGAGAAATGCTCTACATAACCATGGGCTTCCCCACCATACTCCTCAAGTGTCCACCCATCTCTGTATAAACAAATGTATCATGTTAAATTAACTTGCATTTGTACTAAATGTGCTGCAATGTGTAAATATTACAGTGTTACTGAATTTGCAAATGACATAGATAAGCTGAATTTAATTCGGTGTACAGTGGACCCCCGGTTATCGGGGGGTTTGGTTATTGGCCAACTCGGTTATCGGCGGGTTTTTCAGCGCCCGGTTATCGGCCATTTTGGACGTGTCCATCCGCCGGCTGGGGCAGCTTGCGCTTCGGTTTGGCTTTGTCTCTCGGTGGCTGAGGAATCTTCTGCTCATACATCCAAACATTTTGCTTGTTTACCATTGTTTTTAGTGTTTTCTTTTTGCAGTGCAACTGTGAAATAAGTAGCCATGGCTCCAATGAAAGTTCCTAGTAAAGTTACTGTGGTAAAGAAAGTGAGAAACACCATGGAATTTAAGTGTGAAGTGATAGAAAAGTTTGAGAATAAATCAACAATTACATCCATCCTGACAAAGAAAGAAAAAATCAAAGATGCTAATGTTGCAAAAGGAGTAACTTTTCTAACTAAACAAAGGCCACCAATAATGGAAGAGATGGAAAAGTTATTATTATTATGGATTAAGGAAAAAGAATTAGTGGGGGACAGTGTTGTGGAGTCTATTGTTTGTGAGAAGGCAAAGCAGTTGCATGAGAATCTTGCAAAGAAAATGCCTGGAACAAGTGCTGCAGTTTGTGAATTTAGGGCCAGCAAAGGATGGTTCGATTGATTTAAGAAGCACAGTGTTGTAAGGAACGGTGAGGCTGCAAGTTCTGACAAATGTGCAGCTGAAAAGTATGTTTACGAATTCCAGGATTATGTAAAGGCTGAAAGATTCGAACCCCAACAAGTGTTCAATTGTGACGAAACAGGTCTGTTTTGGAAGAAAATGCCAAACAGTACCTATATTACCCAGGAGGAAAAGGCACTGCCAGGACACAAGCCTATGAAAGACAGACTTACTCTTTTGTTGTGTGGTAATGCTAATGGGGATTTCAAAGTGAAGCCTTTACTCGTGTATCACTCGGAAAATCCCAGAGTGTTAAAGAAAAACAATGTCATGAAGAATAGATGGTGTGTGATGTGGAAAGCTAATCATAAAGCATGGGTCACAAGACAAATTTTCAGAGTGGGTTAATGATGTGTTTGGCCCAAGTGTGAAAAAAATACCTCCTGGAAAAGAAATTGCCACTCAAGTGCCTCCTGGTACTGGACAATACTCCTGCACATCCTCCAGACTTGCAAGACCAAGTGTTTAGGGACTTCAGTTTCATCACAGTGAAGTTCTTGCCTCCTAACACCACTCCTCTCCTCCAGCCCATGGACCAGCAGGTCATTTCTAACTTCAAAAAACTCTATACAAAAGCAGTGTTTCAAAAGTGCTTTGAAGTGACCTCGGACACTCAGTTGACCCTTAACTCAGTTGACCCAAGCCTTACCTTATAGGTAAGGCTTGGGAGGGAGTTCCGAAGTTCTCTGACCTGAGGGTTGGTGAAGATGGGAAGGAAGAGGGAAGGGAGGGCTGGAAAAATGGAAGAGGTTGGGAGGGTGGAGTAGGAGGTGGGGTTGCAGAGGTGAGTGGCCTGTCCACTCTGGAGCGTAATGTGCAGAGGTACTGCAGGAAGTTGTGTTGGAGCAAGATGTGCTGGTGGCAGCAGTGTCAGTAGAGTAGGGCTGGTGCTCAGGTGCCCGGCAGGAGAAGGCTGGTGGTGCCCAGGAAAACAGGGTCATTTTGGAGCCACACCCCAGCTTTAGCTAAATAGCAAAGTGCTGGGGAACTTCAGCTTGGTGGTGGTTGGTTATGCACTTAATCTGCTGCTGACTGCATTGAATCTTGTTCTGGAGAGGTGTAACACGTTGATGGGGGAGTTGGAATCATATGTGTGGTTGTTGAGTTGGTGTATTATCTCTTCGAGGGTAGTTGGTAGTTGGGAGGGAGTGACTTCCAGGACTTTGAACTCTGCTTGGAGAAAACTGTGGCCAGATTGTGTCCAACAGAGGAATTTTGAAGGGTTTGAGGCTCATTCTGACCCTGACCCTGCCGACCCTGTGGACTCTATTGGGCACTGGGGAAGTCCCTGGGGATGGAGGTGAGTGGCGAGGATGTGGAAGAGCTGGTGGAGGACCACAGGAAAGAACTTACCACTGAAGAGCTGCAAGAGCTTCAACTTGAACAGCAACAGACTGCAGCTGAGGAACTTGCTTCAGAGGAGGAGGAAGAGGGAGTGAAGGAGGTGCCTTCTTCAGAGATTAAAGAGGTGTGTGCAATGTGGACCAGGGTGCAAGCTTTTGTAGAGAAACACCACCCTGACAAAGCTGAAACAAGCCATATCTGCAACATGTTTAGTGACAAAACCCTGTCCCACTTCAGGGAAATCTTAAAGAGATGCCAGAAACAGAGCCCTTTGGGCAATTGTTTTGTGAGACAGGGTCCAGTGACTCTCAAGCTGGTCCAAGTGGCAATAAAAGACAGAGAAGGGAAGTAACCCCAGAGAAGGCTTTGCTACCTAAAGTCTTTATGGAGGGGGATTCCCCTTCCAAACACTAACTCCTTCCTCTTTCCTCCTCCGTATCTTCCAGAAGCCAGCATTAGCCTTCAATAAATGTATGTAATACTTACATAATTGTTAAAAAAATTATTTTTTTTTGAATATTTTTGTTTGGAACAGATTAATTGTATTTCCATTAATTCTTACGGGAAATATTAATTCGGTTTTCGGCCATTTCGGTTATCGGTCGACCTTCTGGAACGGATTACAGCCGATAACTGGGGGTCCACTGTACGTGATATAATTAGATAACCAGGTACATTATTATGTCATGTAATATCAATACCACTTGCAAAATGTATAAAAACCAAAAAACTGAAGAAGAGTAAGGATATAACTCAGTATAGTTAGAGTATGTGTTAGACATAATAAAGTACAGTTACAGTATTACATAAATACACTTACATAATTGCTAAATATATAGTAAAAATGAAAAATTAGTTACAGTGTTTTTATGGAAAAAACTTTTTATCACCAACTGTAACAGTATTATAAAACTGAATCAGACATTTATAATTATGAAGGAGACTACAACCTATTTTTTACACCTATGGGCAGTTACTCTCGATTGTAAAGTAGTTTATTGTGTGTATTAGTTTTAAAAAGTATAGTTAATGAGTACTGATAACACATTCTGTCACATTCTATTATATACAAATCAAAGGAAGCCAAAGAATAATGTATGCTAATACCAAACATTTACATTTAAAAAAAAATATAAGGTGCATAGAGTTTGATAAAGAATTATGCCACTTTAGTGCCCATTATGATATATACTATTTCATTATTTCATGAAGTCATGATAAAGGTCTACACAGAGTGAAACTAGACGAGCACAACTAGCTAGCATGTTGTCTCCTTTTACGCTTAGTGGGTGAAGAACTCAATCTCCACCGCTTCTTGGGTTGAATGACCCGCACAAATTTAGAGAATAATAGTAATAATAATATGATGATAATAATAATATGATAGTAATAATAATAATAATAATATGACTAATAATAATAATAATAATCTACACAAAAGAAAATGTCAACCCACAAAAGCTTAATCTGGGAAGTGTGTCTTTATCTTTGTACTTTCACATGAGAGAGCTGCAAAATTGTCAAGCTACCTGTTAGCTGTTTAGGAACAGCATAGGCAGCTACTGCAGAAGTCAGCTGTTCAACGTCCACCGTTGCTAGTCCAAGTTTGCGCTGCAGCTCGCTGTGTGACGCTCGGAGAATATTTAAAACCGACACGTAACCAGCTGGAAAAAGGGTGGTACTGTATTAATGAAAAATTAAGACAGTATTGAATTCCAAAAAAGTTTAAATTTCTGTATGGTGAAGTCAGTCATAGTTGTTTTAACTGTGAAGTGATGACTAGAAATGTCTGAGTAAGTGAAAATTGGCAAATTAAATTGTGATTCATTATTAGATGAAAACTGACAGGTTAGGTGGCCATTCATTATTATATTTGGTGAAAATTGACAGGTTAGGTGGCCATTCATTATTATATTAGGAGAAAATTGACAGGTTAGGTGGCCATTCATTATTATATTAGGTGAAAATTGACAGGTTAGGTGGCCATTCATTATTAGGTGAAAATTGACAGGTTAGGTGGCCATTCATTATTATATTAGGTGAAAATTGACAGGTTAGGTGGAAATTTATTGGCTGAGGAAAAAATGGAATATAGGTGAAGATTCCTAGATTATACTAGATTTTTTATGTTTATATTACTATTAATAATAATTAAAATAATATATTATTATTATATTCACGGGAAAGCGCTAAACAAATAGGGGCAATACAACACCTGGGGAAAGGAAAGTAATCAGGTTTAATAAGAAATGAGGGTAGCTCCAAATCTTTGGATCAAGAGCCCTTCGCCTGCATCAAAGGTAAATCAGCAACAAATATCTTTGCCGTAAATACAAAACAATATCCTGGTCAGTGTGTCTCCCACCTCTCTTAGCACTCGCTATTATTCTGGGATTTATGTCAAGGTCGTCAATGAAACTGTCACTTCTTTTGTGGGTCATTGCAGCTGACGACATGACGACGACGAAGACACAGAACACCACAGTCAAAGAATTACAGAGAAGTGTAAAGAAAAGCGACTCATTTTGCCAACTGAAACAACTGCCATTGTTGTTGTTGTTGTTGGGGTTGTTAAGGGCTACGTAAACTTGCACCTTATTTAGGCGTCTTTCCCAGGTTTGGTAAGGTGACCCTAACTGACTCCGGTACACTTCTGTCCCACCAGCTACAGGGTACATCCTCAGTGGACCGACTCCGGTACACTTCTGTCCCACCAGCTACAGGGTACATCCTCGGTGGACCGACTCCGGTACACCTCTGTCCTACCAGCTACAGGGTACATCCTCAGTGGACCGACTCCGGTACACTTCTGTCCCACCAGCTACAGGGTACACCCTCGGTAGACCGACTCCGGTACACTTCTGTCCCACCAGCTACAGGGTACATCCTCAGTGGACCGACTCCGGTACACTTCTGTCCCACCAGCTACAGGGTACACCCTCGGTAGACCGACTCCGGTACACTTCTGTCCCACCAGCTACAGGGTACATCCTCGGTGGACCGACTCCGGTACACTTCTGTCCCACCAGCTACAGGGTACATCCTCGGTAGACCGACTCCGGTACACTTCTGTCCCACCAGCTACAGGGTACACCCTCAGTGGACCGACTCCGGTACACTTCTGTCCCACCAGCTACAGGGTACACCCTCGGTAGACCGACTCCGGTACACTTCTGTCCCACCAGCTACAGGGTACATCCTCAGTGGACCGACTCCGGTACACTTCTGTCTCACCAGCTACAGGGTACACCCTCGGTAGACCGACTCCGGTACACTTCTGTCCCACCAGCAACAGAACAACTCGGTGGATCAATGGGTAACTGAGTTAATTAAAGGGAATCTATACAAAATTCTTATTCATCTATTTATTTTGTACACATTGTTACATGTATATGTACACTTCAGGTTAAGTAGAAAACAGCACATTGGATAATACATATACATAAATGCACATACTCTCGGGTTTGGCTGTGTATACATAAAAAACGCACATCTTTCTATAGATAGGAATGCACATTCTAATTAGCATCATCTATTACGAGCATACGTACATACATACATGTATATGTATGTACACACTAACAAACACGCACATGAGTAGGCTATAGGTTAAGTCCGATACACAGACATAAGCACGCACGCGCACAGACACAGACACACACACACACATACACAGACACACACAGACACAGACACACACACACACACACACACACACACACACACATACACACACACACACACACACACACACACACACACACACACACACACACACACACACACACTCACTCGCACACGCACACGCACACACACACACACACAGACACACACACACACATACACAGACACACACAGACACAGACACACAGACACACACAAACACACACACACACACACACACGCACACACACACACACACACACACACACACACACACACACACACACACACACACATACATACACACATACACACATACACACACACACATACACACACACACACATACACACACACCAGCGCAAGTATCACCTATATTGTGGGTACAACCCACCACAGAACTGCAGGAGGCCAAGAGAAGAAAACGATGAGAGCAACAGAGCAATGGTCGACACACTAGCCGAGGTGGCCAGGAGAGCACACATGGGGGGAGCAAAGTTACTAGTTATGGGTGATTTCAATCACAAGGAGATTGACTGGGAAAACCTGGAGCCCCATGGGGGTCCCGAAACATGGAGAGCCAAGATGATGGATGTGGTACTGGAAAACCTTATGCATCAACATGTTAGAGACACTACCAGAGAGAGAGGAGAGGATGAACCAGCAAGGCTGGACCTTGTATTCACCATGAGTAGTTGGGACATCGAGGGTATCATGTATGAAAGGCCCCTGGGTGCTATTGATCATGTGGTTCTGTGCTTGGACTACATAGTTGAGCTCCAAGTGGAGAGAGTAGCAGGAATAGGCTGGGAAAAACCAAACTACAAAAGGGGGAACTACTCAGGCATGAGGAACTTCCTTCAAGACATTCAGTGGGAGAGGGAACTGACAGGAAAACCAGTACAAGAAATGATGGACTATGTAGCAACAAAATGCAAGGAGGCAGAGGAGAGGTTTGTTCCCAAGGGAAACAGAAATAATGGGAAGAACAGAACGAGTCCTTGGTTCACCCAAAGGTGTAGGGAGGCAAAAACTAGGTGTACTAGAGAACGGAAAAGGTACAGAAGACAGAGAACTCAGGAAAATAAAGAAATCGGCCGAAGAGCCAGAAACGAATATGCACAGATAAGAAGGGAGGCTCAGAGACAATATGAAAATGATATAGCATCAAAAGACTGACCCGAAGCTGTTGTACAGCCACATCAGGAGGAAAACAACAGTCAAGGACCAGGTAATCAGACTGAGGAAGGGTGATGGGGAATTCACAAGAAACGACCGGGAGGTATGTCAGGAGCTCAACACAAGATTTAAAGAGGTATTTTCAGTGGAAAGCAGTAGGACTCCAGGAAATCAGAACAGGGGGGCACACCAGCAAGTGCTGGATGAGGTACATATAACCAAGGAGGAGGTGAAGAAGCTGCTATGCGAACTTGACACCTCAAAGGCAGTGGGACCAGACAACATCTCTCCATGGGTCCTTAAAGAGGGAGCAGAGATATTGTGTGAGCCATTAACAAAGATCTTCAACACATCATTTAAAACTGGGCAACTCCCTGAGGTATGGAAAATGGCAAATGTAGTCCCAATTTTTAAAAAGGGAGACAGACATGAGGCACTAAACTACAGACCTGTATCACTAACGTGTATAGTATGCAAGGTCATGGAGAAGATCATCAGGAGGAGAGTGGTGGGGCACCTGGAAAGAAACAAGTGTATAATTGACAACCAGCACGGTTTCAGGGAAGGAAAATCCTGTGTCACAAACCTACTAGAGTTTTATGATAAGGTGACAGAAGTAAGACAAGAGAGAGAGGGGTGGATCGACTGCATATTTTTGGACTGCAAGAAGGCCTTCGACACAGTTCCTCACAAGAGGTTACTGCAAAAGCTAGAGGATCAGGCACACATAACAGGAAAGGCACTGCAATGGATCAGAGAATACCTGACAGGGAGGCAACAACGTGTCATGGTACGCGACGAGGTGTCAGAGTGGGCGCCTGTGACAAGCGGGGTTCCACAGGGGTCAGTTCTAGGACCTGTGCTGTTCTTGGTATATATGAACGACATAACGGAAGGGATAGACTCAGAAGTGTCCTTGTTTGCAGATGATGCGAAGTTAATGAGAAGAATCAAATCGGACGAGGATCAGGCAGGACTACAAAGAGACCTGGACAGGCTACAAGCCTGGTCCAGCAACTGGCTCCTTGAATTTAACCCTGCCAAATGCAAAGTCATGAAGATTGGGGAAGGGCAAAGAAGACCGCAGACACAATATAGTTTAGATGGCCAAAGACTGCAAACCTCACTCAAGGAAAAAGATCTGGGGGTGAGCATAACACCGAGCATATCTCCTGAGGCGCACATCAATCAGATAACTGCTGCAGCATACGGGCGCCTGGCAAACCTACGGATAGCGTTCCGATACCTCAGTAAGGATTCGTTTAAGACTCTGTATACCATTTACGTCAGGCCCATACTGGAGTATGCAGCACCAGTTTGGAATCCACACCTAGTCAAGCACGTCAAGAAATTAGAGAAAGTGCAAAGGTTTGCAACAAGACTAGTCCCAGAGCTTCGGGGATTGTCCTACGAAGAAAGGTTGAGGGAAATCGGCCTGACGACACTGGAGGACAGGAGGGTCAGGGGAGACATGATAACGACATATAAAATACTGCGCGGAATAGACAAGGTGGACAAAGACGGGATGTTCCAGAGAAGGGACACAGACACAAGAGGTCACAATTGGAAGTTGAAGACTCAGATGAATCAAAGGGATGTTAGGAAGTATTTCTTCAGTCATAGAGTAGTCAGGCCATGGAATAGCCTAGAAAGTGACGTAGTGGAGGCGGGAACCATACATAGTTTTAAGGCGAGGTATGATAGAGCTCATGGGGCAGGGAGAGAGAGGACCTAGTAGCAATCAGCGAAGAGGCGGGGCCAGGAGCTGTGACTCGACCCCTGCAACCACAAATAGGTGAGTACAAATAGGTGAGTACACACACACACACACACACACACACACACACACACACACACACACACACATACACACACACACACACACACACACACACATGGAGACAATAACAGATGCAATCTTCCCACCAGGATACCAGATCATGAGGAAAGATAGAAGGGGCAGGGGGGGAGGTGGGGTTGCTCTGCTCGTAAAAAACAGATGGAAATTCGAGAAAATGGAAGGAATAGATGAGACGGGAGAAAGAGACTACATAGCAGGTACACTTCAGTCGGGGGAACACAAAGTGGTCATTGCAGTGATGTATAATCCACCACAGAACTGCAGGAGGCCAAGAGAGGAATATGAAGAGAGCAACAGAGCAATGGTGGACACACTTGCTGAGGTGGCAAGAAGAGCTCACTCCAGCAGAGCAAAGTTGCTGGTTATGGGGGATTTCAACCACAGGGAGATTGACTGGGAAAACCTGGAGCCTCATGGGGGTCCTGAAACATGGAGAGCCAGGATGTTGGACGTGGTGTTGGAAAACCTCATGCACCAACATGTTAAGGACACTACCAGAGTGAGAGGGGAGGATGAACCAGCAAGATTGGACCTTGTGTTCACCCTGGGCAGCTCAGACATTGAGGACATCAAGTATGAGAGTCCCCTAGGAGCTAGCGACCACGTGGTTCTGTGCTTTGAATACATAGTAGAGCTGCAAGTGGAGAGAATAAC
>NW_027197722.1:37500-55764 GCF_038502225.1 Cherax quadricarinatus | reverse complement strand
GATGCAGAGTAGCCAAAGTTGGATACGGAGGACTAAGGGGTGAGGTGTATCAAATTTCTGCATAGCCTGTAAAGCACTAAAGGAGTCTGAGACAACCACAAATGATGACATAGGAATAGATGCAGTACAGATAAGTGCTGCAAGAATGGCATACAATTCAGCAGTAAAGACACTAGCCAAAGATAGTGAATGCCCTCCTTCAAAACATTCCAGAAACACTGCTGCGAATCCTATGCCATCAGAAGACTTAGAGCCATCTGTGTACACTGCAATGGCATGAGAATGAGAGTGGAAGTGGTCAAGAAAAAGAGAGCGGGAAGCTACTGTAAACAGTTGGGCTTTCTAGCAAGGAAGTGAGAAAGAACAGACTCGAATAGCTGGAACTTTCCAGGGGGGTAGGGAAAAGTGAGATGCTACATGAACATAGAAAGGTGGTAATTGAAGAGAAGACAAGAGCAAATGTTGGCGAAGGGAGAAGGGACGGAGCAAACAGGGGCGGCGAATAAATAATGCCTACTAATATCAGTGACCATTCTATAAATGGAAGGATTATGGGGATCATGAGAGCATACATAGTAGCGAAGGCAATGGGCATCACGGCGATCCAATAAGGATGTTTAGTTTAATATGTTTATTATGCACCCCATACCCATCCTGTGGGCAGTAGTCAAAAGATTACAGAGGTACAAAATTGGTCCAGGGACTGGACTCCAAAGTTTTGATAGCTGAGCAAGTAACAGAGGTAATGAACTCACAATTTACAAAGGTAATGAACTCACAATTTACAAAGGTAATGAACTCCAGGCAGGTCTGGTCACAACCATGACAAGTTACAAAGGTATTTACAGATTACAGAGGTATGTAATGGGTCCAGGGACTGGGACCCCAAAGTTTTGATAGCTGAACTAGGTACAAAGGTAATGAGCTCACAACTTATGAAGGTAATGAATTCTGTAAGAATGGTTACTTACGTTTATACATGGCTACAATCATGAACAAATTACAGTGTAATGAGCAATTCACACTTCCACACCCGGTCACAACTGTAATGAGTTATTGGTGCAAATATTGATTGTTGAGTCACGTACACACACACACACACACACACACACACACACACACACACACACACACACACACACACACACACACACACACACACACAAACACACACACACACAGATTAAGGGAAATCGGCCTGACGACACTGGAGGACAGGAGGGTCAGGGGAGACATGATAACGACATATAAAATACTGCGTGGAATAGACAAGGTGGACAAAGACAGGATGTTCCACGGAGGGGACACAGAAACAAGAGGCCACAATTGGAAGTTGAAGACACAAATGAGTCAGAGAGATATTAGGAAGTATTTCTTCAGTCATAGAGTTGTAAGGCAGTGGAATAGCCTAGAAAATGACGTAGTGGAGGCAGGAGCCATACACAGTTTTAAGACGAGGTTTGATAAAGCTCATGGAGCGGGGAGAGAGAGGGCCCAGTAGCAACCGGTGAAGAGGCGGGGCCAGGAGCTAAGACTCGACCCCTGCAACCTCAAATAGGTGAGTACACACACACACACACACACACACACACACACACACACACACACACACACACACACACACACAAACACACACACACACACACACACACACACAGTTCCTCACAAGAGGTTACTGCAAAAGCTAGAGGACCAGGCACACATAACAGGAAAGGCACTGCAATGGATCAGAGAATATCTGACAGGGAGGCAACAACGAGTCATGGTCGACGAGGTGTCACAAGAGGTTACTGCAAAAGCTAGAGGACCAGGCAGATGACATAACAGGAAAGGCACTGCAATGGATCAGAGAATACTCTGACAGGGAAGATTGGGGAAGGGCAACAACGAGTCATGGTAAAGACTGCGACGAGGTGTCAGAGTGGGCGCCTGTGACAAGCGGGGTTCCACAGGGGTCAGTCCTAGGACCTGTGCTGTTCTTGGTATATGTGAACGACATAACGAAAGGGATAGACTCAGAAGTGTCCTTGTTTGCAGATGATGCGAAGTTAATGAGAAGAATCAAATCGGATGAGGATCAGGCAGGACTACAAAGAGACCTGGACAGGCTACAAGCCTGGTCCAGCAACTGACTCCTTGAATTTAACCCTGCCAAATGCAAAGTCATGAAGATTGGGGAAGGGCAAAGAAGACCGCAGACACAATACAGTTTAGATGGCTAAAGACTGCAAACCTCACTCAAGGAAAAAGATCTGGGGGTGAGCATAACACCGAGCATATCTCCTGAGGTGCACATCAATCAGATAACTGCTGTAGCATACGGGCGCCTGGCAAACCTACGGATAGTGTTCCGATACCTCAGTAAGGATTCGTTTAAGACTCTGTATACCATTTACGTCAGGCCCATACTGGAGTATGCAGCACCAGTTTGGAATCCACACCTAGTCAAGCACGTCAAGAAATTAGAGAAAGTGCAAAGGTTTGCAACAAGACTAGTCCCAGAGCTACGGGGATTGTCCTATGAAGAAAGGTTGAGGGAAATCGGCCTGACGACACTGGAGGACAGGAGGGTCAGGGGAGACATGATAACGACATATAAAATACTGCGCGGAATAGACAAGGTGGACAAAGACGGGATGTTCCAGAGAAGGGACACAGACACAAGAGGTCACAATTGGAAGTTGAAGACTCAGATGAATCAAAGGGATGTTAGGAAGTATTTCTTCAGTCATAGAGTAGTCAGGCCGTGGAATAGCCTAGAAAGTGACGTAGTGGAGGCGGGAACCATAAATAGTTTTAAGGCGAGGTATGATAGAGCTCATGGGGCAGGGAGAGAGAGGACCTAGTAGCAATCAGCGAAGAGGCGGGGCCAGGAGCTGTGACTCGACCCCTGCAACCACAAATAGGTGAGTACAAATAGGTGAGTACACACACACACACACACACACACACTCACACACACACACGGATAAGGATGGAACGTTCACTTCTGCATAGAGGCTCTCAACAGGGGAAGAGCGAAAAGCACCAAGGCATAAACGTAATCCTTGGTGATGGATGGGGTTAAGGCTAGAGAGAGTAGTAGGAGAGGCCGCTAAAAAAATCTGGTCACCATAATCGAGTTTCGATAAAATGAGGGTTGAATGCAGGCGAAGCAGAGTTCAATGATCAGCTCACCATGAGAGATGAGCAGAGGTTTTAAGAAGGTTCAGCCAGCTGTGACAAGTTGCCTTCAGAGAGATAATGTGAGGTTTCCAGGATAACCTATGGTCAAAGAGAAGGCCTAGAAACCTGACTGTATCACGTTCGGGGATACGGGTGCCATAGAGGTACAAAGGATGATCGGAGATGACAGAGCGTCTAGTGAAAACAATTTGGTGAGTTTTGGTACTGGAAAATTTAAGCCCATGCATGGTGGCCCAATTGGAAACATAGTCGCATGCTGGAGAGAAACTGTAATGAGATGACAGTCAGCGCCTGCACAAGCAATAGCGAAGTCATCAACATAGAGTGATGACCAAATATTGGGTGGAAGAACAGAGGCCAAATCATTTATAGCAAGGAGAAAAAGTGTTGTGCTCAGAACACATCCGTGGGGGACACCTTCAGCTTGGATAAAGTCCGGGGAGAGCACATTATTAACCCGAACACGGAAATGTCTATCAGTTAAAAAGTTCTTAAGGAAGGATGGTAGATTGCCTCGAAGGCCTAAGGAATGGGCTTGGGCCAAAATATTATACCTCCAAGTTGTGTCATATGCCTTCTCAAGGTCAAAAAATATGGCAATAACTGAGTGGTTATTCACAAAGGCATTATGAACATACGTATCCAAGCATAGTAATGGGTCTATGGTAGAATGGCCCTTACAAAAGCCATATTGATGAGTGGAGAGACTGTTGTGTGTCTCTAAATACCACACTAAATGTCTATTTACCAGGCGTTCCATCACTTTGCAAACTGCACTGGTAAGAGCAATGGGACGATAGTGGGAGGCTTCATGTCCCGAAGTACCCGGTTTGCAGAAAGGGAAAACAATGGCAGATTTCCACAGCTGTGGAAGAACTCCTTGTGACCAAATAAGATTGAAAAGGCGTAATAGGACTGCAAGGGCTGAGTGATGTAAATGTTGAAGCATACAAATATGAATGTCGTCGGGCCCAGCTGCCGATGATCAGCAAGCTGAGAGTGTTGCCTCCAGTTCCTGAAGTGTAAAAGGCACATTATACTGTTCTTCTCTGAGAGAAGAAAAGTCCAAGGGTGCAAACTCTCTGGCAGGAAAAAACGAGGGGCATAGATGGAGCCCCTGAGAAATACGGACCAGATGATTGCCAATTTCATTGGCAACATCTAGTGGGTTCGCTATATCAACACAGGCAACCCGCAGAGCAGGAGCCGGGTCAGGAGAATATTTACCACTCAGTTTTCGTACTTTTTTCCAGACTGCACTCATAGAGGAAGCAGAGGTAATGGTGGAGACATAATCTCGCCAGCAAATGCGTTTAGCATCACGGATGACATGCTTCTGCTTAAAATTAAGAAGTCTCTCCATGGTTCTATTGTACCGGTACCTGCCCTACGCAGCGCGTTTCAAACGTACTGCACGAGGACAAGCAGGAGACCACCAAGGTACGCATTTCTGAGAATGCCTGCCTGAAGTTTGGGGTATAGAATGAGAAGCTTCGGTTAAAACGGAGGACGAGAAGAGGTGTAAAAGCTCATCAATGGAGGACGAAGAAGGAACCTCACTAAAAACAGTTAGTTGTAAGTAAAGGTTCCAATTTGCCTGATCAAATTGCCAGCGTAGATTACGAAGAGGTGGTGAATATGAAGGGGAAGTAAGAATGATTGGGAAATGATTGCTGTCATGTAAATCCGGGAGAAAAGACCAGGTGAAGTCTAATGCAGCTGAGGAAGAGCAGACTGAGAGATCGATGCAAGAGAGAGTATAAGTCCAAGGATCAAAATGGGTGTGAGTACCTGTATTTAAAACATGGAGGGGGTGGGTAGCAAGAAAAGCCTCTAACTAAATGCCATGGGAATCACAGTGAGACCCCCCAGAGGAAATGATGGGAATTAAAATCATCAAGTAACAGAAGTGGTGGCGGTAATGACGAAACAAGAAAGGCAATATCCAGGATAGATAATGCCCCCGAGAAGGAGAGAGATACAAAGAACAGTGTGTATACCACCTATGCAAGTGGACACGGGCTGCTGTGTAATGCAGCGAAGTACGAACAAATAGCTGATGGTACGGAATATCAGTGCGTAGAAGAAGGGCACTTTCATTAAAGGTCCCATCAGGAAAAGGATCTGAAGAATACAATAAATTATAGCCTGAGATGGGATAGATAATGGCAGAGTGTAATTTTGGTTCCTGTAAGCAAACACCAACAGGAAAAAATGGGAGAGCAACATCTGAAGCTCACCCCGATTACCCCTGAGGCCGCAAATATTCCACTGTAAATAGGCCATGATTGGCAACGGTAAAGATACCTGAAATCTGCAGGTAAGGGTACCTATGGACTAGAAGGGAGAAAAAAATCTACATGTGGTGGCAAAGGAAAACGTTCAAGTAGCGAAGGAACTGTGCGTTGTGAAGAAAGGAGTTGCACAGATGGAGAAGAGGAAAGAGAAGGAACAGAGGGTGGATCAGTGTCCATTGATGGTTTGGTCTATGCAATATATTCAGAGATTGCTTCAAGTGTTTCGGAGTTAAGAGACGTCATATGGGAGACAATATTGGAGATGGAAGGAGGAAGAGTTTGAGTAAAGTTTGGAGCTGTAATGGACTGTACCAAGGTAGAAGGGGGCAAAAGGGTGGAGGGAACTGGAGAAGTGTGGGAGGGGACAGAAGAGGCAGAAACCCAGGAGGTGGCAGAAAAGGAAGAAACTTGGGAGGGGAATGGGGAGGAAGGCACAGTACGAGGAGGAGGATGAACCTCCACACTTGTAACAGAGCCAGTGAAAGGGGAAGACTTAGGTAGAGAGACCAGGAAGGTAAAATGTGGAGGTGGATGAAGGGAAGGAGGGGTTAAAGGAGATTTATTGGACCTCTGAGAAGTAGAGGGACGATTGGGAGGTATACAAGGTTTTGTCGATACAGGGGTTTGTGAGGGAGAACACGAAGAAGTGAACACAGACTGAGGTGTTGAAGTAGGGATGTCTGAGCCAAGGACAGCAAAAGAAATAGATACAGGAGTGACTATGGGACTGCCAACCGCAGAGGAGGCTGCAGAAGATGGGACTGCAGAAGTGGGGGGACGTTTTGAAACATGAGAATAAGAAACACGGGGTAGTCTCGCTTGGAGGCAGAGATGAGAAACCACCATAGCATAAGGGAGACCTTCTGACTCTTTGAGGCAACGAATTTCCCACTCATTTAAGTAGACCTGGCAATGGCGAGAGTACGAAGGGTGAGCCTCATGACAATTAAGGCAAGAGGGAGGTCGACTGCAGGATGTATTAGAATGGTCATCGGCACCACAGACTGGGCAGTCAGCTATAGATCTGCAATATTTTGCTGGGTGGCCAAATCGCCAGCAATTCCTACACTGTTGTGGTGTAGGGATTACCTTCCGAACTTGTAACCGATGTCCTGCTACATAAACAGAGGATGGGAGTTCACGGCTGTCAAAACTTAAATGAGCCACATTGCAAGGGAATCTTCTTCGCCCGCCAGCAGGAAAAACGTAAGTGTCTACCTTGAGAACTGGGAGATCTTGGAGTTCCAGCTGTTCGAGAATGTCATTGCTACATGTCTGGAAATTCTGTTGGACTATGGTATGGGGCAAAATAACAGTACCACCACAAGAATTGAGGGAATGATGTTTTTTGATAGTGATATGAATAGTATGGATATGTGAAAGAAGAGAAATATCATGAGCTTGGGTATAATTCTGGACTGTGATGATGCACATACAACTATTAAGAGCTTGAAAGGAAATATCTCTACCAATGTGGCATAGGAGCACTTTGCCAATACTATGGTCAGAAAGATAGGCAGTAGAAGAAGTCGGTCATAAAGTAAAGAATTTAGTCCATTGTGTGGTCTGAAACTGAGTGTGGAGAGGGAGTGCATGATGTGTCGGTCTTTTCCAAGTAGAATGGGAATGTAACGAAGTAACATCGTCAGGAGATTGTCGTTGGCATTTAGAAGTGGGACCAGAGTCGGTCCGACGTGAGACAGGCTGGCGATTTGAAAATCGTCATACCATAGAGGGAGAGGCCGGAGCATAGTCAAAAGAGAGCGGAGGTCAGACAAATCGAAGGAGTCAGTGGAACCCCCGGTACCTGAAGTGGGTGAGGAAACAGCATCAGCAAGAGGTACAGGGGCCTTAGAAGTGTCCAAAGAGTGGTCAAAAGATGAGGCGAATTCAGAACAGGGTGCAGTAACAATAAGGGGCCCAGGGGTAGCGGGGTCATGGATCTGGGACTCCATGGTTAGGTTACTTCTTTCTTTTTGTTTTTAAGAAAAAAAAAAGAAAAAAAAAGAAAAAAGGGGGGACCAGGGAGGGAAAGTTCCTAGGAGGAATGAAAGGGCCAGAAATCTCCCTCCACACCCAAGAGGACCTTAGCACCCTCCACACCCAAGAGGACCTCAGCACCGCAAGTAGTGCAGATGCAGCATGGAACCCGTGCCATACCCTACCCTTCATGCCAGTAAACCAGCAATCCGGGATAGCAACCTCACATCTGCCGAGCTACCTTAGTGGACAAAAAAGAGGGCGGCCGGATATCCGCCACAAAGCATACCTCCTTTGGCCACCACCCACGGAATCCAAAAGGTGGCTTCCAGAGATACCCCTGTCGCCCAAAAGACACCCAAAGCCACCCTCTGGGATACTGGAGAGGGATCGGGACATCCCCAGGTGATCCAGATCCCCTGGCAAACTACACCACCACCAAGAACATCAACGGAATGGGATGGACCCCAGTACCCTTCCCCCTACCTATGAACCAGTGTGCCTGTGGAAAAAATCCCATAGGCCAAAAAGAGGAAGGGCAAAAGGGAGGGGTGGGAAGGAGGAGGAGGAAAGGAAAAAGGGGAGGATGGGATAGGGAAGGGGGGATTGGGGGGTAATTAGGTTCGGTCTGAGGAAGGAGACCGACAGGTCCAATTCCTCAGACCAAGAGCCTCTTCACCATGCCAAGGAGCCCCTCCTTGAAGAGGACTCATAGAGGAAGCAGAGGTGATAGTGGAAACATAGTCTCGCCAGCAAGTGCGTTTAGTGTCACGGATAACACTGTGAGTGATCGCACGCTTCTGCTTAAAATCAAGAAGTCTCTCATCAGTTCTATTGTACCGGTACCTGCCCCATGCAGTGTCTTTCAAATGTACTACATGAGCACAAGCAGGAGACCACCAAGGCACGCACTTCGGAGAATGCCTGCCTGAGGTTTGGGGTATAGAATGTGAAGCTGCGGTATAAACTGACATCGAGGTGTAGGAACTCATCAATGGAGGATGAAGAAGGAACCTCACTAAAAGCAGTGCATTGCGAGTAAAGGTTCCAATTTGCCCAATCGAATTGCCAGGTAGGGCTACGGAAAGGTGGTGAATATGAAGAAGTAAGAATGATTGGAAAATGATTGCTGTCATGTAAGTCTGGTAGAAAAGACCAAGTGAAGTCTAGTGCAGTGGAGGAAGAGCAGACTGACAGATCGATGCAAGAGAGAGTATGAGTACGAGGATCAAAATGGGTGGGAGTACCCATATTTAAAACATGGAGGGGGTGAGAGGCGAGAAAAGCCTCCAACTGGATACCACGTGACTCACAACGAGACCCCCCCCGGAGGAAATAGTGGGCATTAAATTCATCAAGTAACAGAAGTGGTGGTGTGTGAAGGCTTACTCAGCCCTGTAGCAACTTCAGACAGTATTACCAAGGCTGGCTCCTCCTCAGGAAAATTAATGAATAGAAAAAGAAATAATAATTCACAAAGATAAACACTTTATTATTTAGTAATGCAAAGATAAAACATTGAAAAAAATAATGTGTATCCTATTTGACAGAAAAATGAAAAATGAAAAGGAAAAATGACTCTCTCCAGGTAAACTCCAGGTAAACAGTTATACTGGGGTGTCTGGTTGAGGTTGACACCGTCTTGTAGAAATTGTAGCCATTGCTGATGATGTGGGGGGGGGGGGTCACAGGTGTTGGTGACAACCCAATGACTAGTTCTTCACAGACTCTATAGCCTCGAATAGTCAGCCCAGATGACAGGAACTCAGGTTCTTTACCACTGCAAAGATGAGGGGTAGTGTCCTGTACAATTAATCAGGTAGGTAAATTATGAATGACGTCTCATGGGCTGTTTCAGTCCGTCTCCTTCACTTCTCGTTGGTTGGCAGGTGACCTGATCTGTCATTCCAAGAGTTGTGCTGGGAGCTGTGAGTTGAGTGATTACTGTTTGGCTGGAGCCCCACATGTCACCTTTTGGGGTGGGGAAAAAGAAGGGGGGGAGGGGATAGTGGGAGCTAGACTGACCCTACCTTAACAAGCAGCCGGCAATCAAACTATCATTACCATATACTCGCTCGCTACTCCTATCTGTTGAACTTTTCCCTCACATGGTGGTAAGGATGAAACGAGAAAGGAAAAATCTGGGATAGAAAATGCTTGAGAAGGAGATATAAAGAACATATTGTAAACCACTTATTCAAGTGGATGTGGGCTGCAGTGTAATGCAGCGAGGTATGGACAAATAGTTGACAGTATGGAATATCATTGCATAGAAGAAGGGCACTTTCATTAAAGGTCCCATCTGAGAAAGGATCCGAAGAATACAATAAATTATAGCCTGAGATAGGTTGGAAAACAGCTGAGTGTAATTTTGGTTCTTGTAAGCAAGCACCAACAGGGGAAAACCTGGAAAGCAACATCTGAAGCTCACCCCGATTACCCCTGAGGCCGCTGACATTCCACTGTAAATAGGCCATGATTGGCAATGAAGAAAATACAAGGAATACGTAGGGAAGGGCACCTACGGACTAGAGGGGTTAGAAAAGTCGATGTGTGGTGGCAGTGGAAGACGTTCAAGCAGCGAAGGAATGGAGCATTGCGAAGAATGGAGTTGTGGAGATAGAGGAGAGGGAAGAGAAGGAACAGGAGGTGGATCAGTGTCCATTGAAGGTTTAGTCTCTGCAATATATTCTGAAATGGCTTCAAGTGTTTCTGAATTCAAAGATGTATGGGAGACAATATTGGAGGTAGAAGGAGGAGGGTGAGTAAAGATTGGGACAGTAATGGACTGTACCAAAGTAGAGGGGGACGAAAGAGTGTAGGGGACTGGAGAAGAAGTGTGGGAGGGGATAGAAGAGGCAGAAACCTGGGAGGTGGCAGTAGAGGGAGAAACTTGGGAGAGGACGGAAGTGGAAGGCATAGTAGTGAACCTCCACACTTGTAATAGAGCCAGAGAGAGGGGAAGAACTAGGCACAGAGACTGGAAAGGTAAAATGTGGAGGTGGAAGAAGTGAAGGAAGGGGCAAAGAAGATTTGAGCAATGGGGATTTTTTGGACTTCTGAGAAGTAGAGGGGTGATTGGTATAAGGTGTCGTATGAGGTCTTGTCGATACTGAGGCTTGTAAGGAAGGATGCAAAGATGTGAGAACAGACTGAGTTGTAGTTGGGACGTCAAAGCCAAAGACAGCAAAAGGATTAGATGCCAGAGTGGCTAAGGGAGGGGTAACAACAGAGGAGGCTGCAGAAGATGTGACCCCAGAAGTGGGGGGACATTTTGAAACACGAGAACAAGAAACATGGGGTAGTGTTCCTTGGAGGCTGAGATGAGTAACTGCCAAAGCATAAGGGAGACCTTCTGCCTCTTTGAGGAAATGGATTTCACACTCATTTAAGTAGACCTGGCAACAGCGAGAGTACCAAGGGTGAGCCTCATTACAATTAAGGCAAGAGGGAGTTTGACTGCAAGATGTATTAGAATGGTCATCGGCACCACAAACTGGGCATTTGGCTATAGATCTGCAATATTTTGCTGGGTGGCCAAATCGCCAGCAATTCCTACACTGTTGCAGTGTAGGGATCACCTTCCAAACTTGTAACCGATGTCCTGCTAAATAAACAGAGGATGGGAGTTCACAGCTGTCAAAAGTTAAACGAGCCACATTGCAAGGGTATCGTCTTCACCCGCAGGCAGGAAGAACATAAGTGTCTACCTTGAGAGTTGGGAGATCTTGGAGTTCCAGCTGTTCGAGAATGTCATTGCCACATGTCTGGAAATTCTGTTGGACTATGGTATAGGGCAGAATAACAGTACCACTACAAGAATTGAGGGAAAGATGTTTTATGATAGTGATAGGAATAGTATTATGTGAAAGAAGAGAAAGATCATGAGCTTGGGTATAATTCTGGACTGTGATGATGCGGGTACCACTCTTAAGAGCATGAAAGGAAATATCTCTACCAGCATGGCGTATGAGCGCTTTGCCAATACTATGGTCAGAAAGATAGGCAGTAGAAGAAGTCAGTGGTAAAGTAAAGAATTTAGTCCATTGTGTGGTCCGAAAGTGAGTGTGGAGAGGGAGTGCATGATATGTTGGTCTTTTCTGAGTAGAATGCGAAGGTAATGAAGTAACATCATCTGGAGATTGTCGTTGGCATTTAGAAGTGGGACCAGAGTCGGTCCGACTTGAGATGGGCTGGCGATTCGAAAATCGTCGCACCATAGAGGGAGAGGCCGGAAGCATAGTCAAAGGAGAGCGGAGGTCAGACAAATCGAAGGAGTCAGTGGAAGCCCCGGTACCTGAAGTGGGTGAGGAAACAGTACCAGCAAGAGGTACAGGGGCCTTAGGAGTGTCCAAAGAGTGGTCAAAAGATGAGGTGAGGTCAGAACAGGGTGCGGTAACAATAAGGGGCCCGGGGGTAGTGGAGTCATGGATTTGGGACTCCATGATTAGGTTACTTCTTTCTTTTTGTTTTTAAGAAAAAAAAGAAAGAAGAAAAAATAAAAATAAAAAAAATAAAAAAGGGGGGACCAGAGAGGGAGAGTTCTTAGGAGGAATGAAAGGGCCAGAAAACTCCCTTTGCGCCCAAGAGGACCTCAGCACCGCAAGTAGCGCAGATGCAGCATGGAACCCATGCCATACCTTACCCTTCATGCCAGTAAACCAGCAATCCGGGATAGCAACCTCACATCTGCCGAGCTACCTCGGTGGACAAAAGAGAGGGCGGCCGGATATCCACCACAAAGCATACCTCCTTCGGCCACCACCCCAGAATCCGAAAGGTGGCTTCCAGAGATACACCCATCGCACGAAAGACACCCAAAGCCACCCTCTGGGATACCGGAGAGGGATAGGGACATCCCCAGGCGATCCAGATCCCATGGCAAACTATGCCACCGCCAAGAACCTCAACGGAATGGGATGGACCCCGGTACCCTTCCCCTTCCTATGAACTAGTGTGCCTGTGGGAAAAATCCCAAAGGCCAAAAAGAGGAAGGGCAAAAGGGAGGGGTGGGAAGGAGGAAGAGGAAAGGAAAAAGGGGAGGATGGGATAGGGAAGGGGGGATTGGGGGGTAATTAGATTTGGTCTGAGGAAGGAGACCAACAGGTCTAATTCCTCAGACCAAGAGCCTCTTCACCACACCAAGGAGCCCCCCTTGAAGAGGTTTCAACAGCTGAATAATTTCTTTGATGGGGCTTTAACTTGGATGAGAAATAGCAAATGGGATGCAAAACTTTAGTATCTGATGAATTTTGTAGTAAGACTGCCCCTGTAGCATAGCAGTTAGCATCAATATGTAAGATAAAGGGTTCGTGAAAATTGGGACTTTGTAATACAGGTGAGGACATAAGCGATCATTTTATTTTTTCTAAAGCTTCATTACATTCGAGGGTCCATTTAAAAGTTACTCTAGGGCTAGTTAATTCAGTGAAAGAAGTGGCTAATTGTGCAAAGTTGGGGCAAAATCTTCGGTAGTAGATAATGATACCCAGAAATCTCTGCACTTCTTTTCTATCACTTGGAATAAGGAATTCAGTAATTCAGGAATTCAGTAATTCTGATCAGATCAGATCGACTGGTCCGAACCCTTGACTGGTCCGAACCCGGGACTGGTTTCAAACGGTTTCGTTGGACAATAAAGCAGACTGTAAACGGATGGGGTTGTAGGCGCCCTTATAAACACAAACATTAAAAATCAGGAACGTGACGGTAAGCTGTCCAATATACAAAAACAGTTAGAAACAGAAATACAAATAGCTAGAGCTTCATTTAAGGTTATTAATAGAATATTCAAGAGGTTGCTAGTAGAATTGCAGTAAATCAACCATTCAAATCATTATGAAGCTGTGTGTAGTCTGTGGTCAGTCAAACAAACGGGCTTCCACATGGATAAATTGTCATTTTTGTGGAAATTGGTGTCACGCCCCTTCTGCAGATATTCAAGAACTAGCTACAAGCAGTATTAAAACAGAGAAGTGTTTTTGGGTATGCCCAAATGAGGAAAATCTGTGGACTAAAATCACAAGGGTATTAAAAGAGGACAACATCAAAGCTGCTTTCATAGAAAACCTGGAAGCTTTCTACAACAGATGGGAACATAAAAAGTCTGGGCTGAATGGTACTGCCCTTGATACTGGCCATGTAGTCACAAACTGTAAGGCTGGAGGTGATGTCCTGGTAGTCAGTAAATGTGGGGCTGATAGTGCTGTCCTGGGAAACAGTAATGGTGAAGCTGGAGGTGCTGTCCTGGGAGACAGAAATGGTGAAGCTGGAGATACTGTCCTGGGAGACAGTAATGGTGAAGCTGGAGATACTGTCCTGGGAGACAGTAATGGTGAAGCTGGAGATTTTGTCCAGGTAGTCGGGAATTATACGCAGGAAGGAATACATATAAATGACCTCATAGGGGACAGGAGCCATAGTAGGGAAACAAGTGTAGTCAAAGATAAGATAAAACCAATATTGCAAACTAGAAATACCGCAGGAAATAGCAAACAAGAGGACTCCAATAGCAATACTGAGGATAAATTACCAAAAACAACTGGTGGGAGCTCCATTGTTGGTGCTAGGGAGGATAGAAGTAAGACAGGGAAACATGCACCAACAGGGAATACAGTCACAGAAACCCAAGGCAAGCGGAAACCAAGCCTGTGCACATACTATGCACTTGGTATCTGCTGGCATGGGAAATCTGGAAAAACAGATGGGACATGCAACTATGACCACCCTAGAAAATGCCATGCCCATATGACAACAGGAAAATGCAAACTCCCTTCCTGTAAGCTTTTTCACCCTGAAATGTGTACCTCTTCAGTACATGAAAGACTGTGCTATAACTTAAATTGCCAGGCATACCATCTAAAGGGGACAAAAAGATACAAAACATCCAGGCCATGGGAAAACCTGGGTAGCCACAGCCACTCAAGAGGGAGAGGTTTTTTAGTGCCAGGAAGGAAAAAAAACTGGCAGGAAATGGCAGAAATCGTACACCAAATCCAGTCATTCCTGGAGTGGAACCACAGTCGATGGCCTCCACTCCAAACCAACAGATACAGATACTAATGCCGGAAAAAAAATCCCCCCCCCCAGTACCAACAATACCACCAGTCCGATAACATTCTTCTTTGCAAATATACAGGGTCTAAAGCCAGCAACAAACAACAAAATACCTTTCATCCGTGGACTGCTTGCAGAGGCAAAGGCAATGTTCGCGGCTTTCACTGAGACCCACATAAAGGATCACTTGGACAACGAAATATGGATCCCAGGTTACAACCTATACAGATGTGACAGAGTGAACAGGCGAAAGGGGGGAGGGTTGGCCTGTACATTGCAGAGTCACTTGTTTGCACATTCATTCATTTTGCATTAACTCCAAGGGTCGGAGAGAACTTTCTCTAGCTAATATCAACATGGGAGCAGCATAATCAATTAAGGACCTAACATAGGCTATGTACATCATTCTCATGATTCTCACATTTGCACCATAGTTGGGATTGTAGCCAGCAACAGCTTTGAGAGCATTTAGCCTAGCTTTACATTTCTTGTTTAGTTGTGGTATAGTGGATTTGTTAAAGGGTACATCTACACCAAGATATCTGTAAGTTTTAACGTAGCTAATGATTTCACCCTGCAAATAGATGGGTGGGGGATGTCGTTTGCTTGTTAATATCTTAGTTTTAGAGGAAGATATTATGAGGCCTAGTCGATTACAAATTGCTTGAACTTCATTAAGAATGGTATTCATCTTCTTATGCCCTGTTGTATGGATCATGATATCATCAGCATAGCTTATAGCTATATGTTTAGGTGAGGCAGGTAGAGCATTTAGGAGAGCATTAATCAGAATATTAAATAGCATGGGACTAAGAACTCCTCCCTGCGGTGTACCTAAAGACATTTCTTTAGAATCACTTCTGAAGCCTTGGTAAAGGACAGAGGATACTCTATTTGACAGGTATCCTATTATCCAGCAGAGTAAGCTACCACCAATATTCATTTTGGCTAGTTCATGTAGTATAACGGTTCTGTTCGCAATATCAAATGCAGATTTTAGATCAAGAAAAGTGGTAAAACTAGTAGAGGTGTGTGCAGTGAGAAAGGTGGAAATACAGTTCTGCACACTTTTACCTTTCATGAACCCATAGAGGTAGGGGGAAAGTTGATGTCTGATTCTGTAGTACAGTCTGTTAAGCATCATTCTTTCAAAAGTTTTACAAAGACAACTAGTTAAGGAGATCGGCCTAAATGTATCAGGCTGTTGGGGCTTAGGGATAGGCACAATGAGACTATTGGTCCAGGAAGTAGGAAGAACGCCCTCAATGTAACTGAGATTATACAGTGCCAACAAAGGGTTATCAGGCACGTGCCTTAGAGTTCTGAGAATATCATAGGTTATACCATCCTCTCCAGGAGCAGTTGATCGACCTTTGGTTAATGCATTATCTAATTCATACTCGGTAAAGAGGCAATCACTCTCATCAATATTTTGGCTCATAAAATTAATCAGTTTCAACATTTCTTCAGAAGTACTCTCTAAATTTTTTCTAATATGAGATGGAAGGCTTTCATGCCTGGATGTTTTGGACCAGTCATTTATGAGGTCATTTGCTTTTTCAAGAGGAAAGGGATGAGCAACATTGCCAGTCTTTTTCCTGGTTATTTTATTTATACCTTTCCAAGCCAAACTCAAAGGGGTGGACCTATTTAATCCACTAACAAACTGTTCCCATTCCTGTTGCCTAAGTTCTTCCTTTCTATTCCTTGCATTTGTTAGTGCAGCTTGGAACGTTCTGAGCAGGTCTGGGGTTCTACATTCACGGTATGCTTTACCAATCCTCCTAGCTGCATGTGTTAGATTGCGCAGCTGTGGATCATTATAGTATTTACATTGGTTTTTATTGTTATTTATAGTGGAGGGTTTTTGTTTCCTATTCCTGCCCACTTGATCTGTGAGAACACTCTCAATAGTGGTAATTAAATCATCATTAAATTTTTGTGTGCCAATGGGCTCGTAATTCTTATACCATTGATCCAAGTGGTTAATAAAGTTGTCTCTGTGTTCTGGTTTGAGAATAAGTTTCCTCCTTCTGTATTTAGCTCCTTGATTGCTGGAGATGTGATCAAGATTGACAGTTGTTAGTCTTGGGAAGTGATCAGATAGAAGATCATCAACTATGACAGAGTCATGCATCGTATATGATGTATTAAATCCAAGACACAGATCTAGTATGCCACCATATATGTGAGTAGGCTCAGTAGTGCCCACAATTCGAACATTATCATGCTCATTTAGCAATCTCACTAGTTTAGTTCCATTGGTGTTTGTTATAGAGCCACCAATATTCTTATGTCTGGCATTAAAATCTCCAAGAATGATGGTAGGTTCACTATTGATGCGATCTGGTAAAGCATCAGGTCGAAGCTGGTTCGCTGGGGCATAGAGATTAAAAATGTTTATGGAAAAATCGCCTGCATATACTTTGACACCATGATACTGCATGTTAACTCACTGCTTAATGCCTCAAATGATGTAGTGGAAGTTTTAGCAGTAAAGGTCGAGAACCAAAACCTAGTCATTGTGGTAGTCTACAAGCCTCCGGATGCAACATCCCAGCAATTCCAGGAACAGCTGTTAAAAATTGACCACTCTCTGGAAAATCTTCCAGCTCCTGCACCCAACATCTTGCTCCTGGGGGATTTCAACTTAAGGCACCTAAAATGGAGGAATATAGCAAATAATATTGTTGCAGTAATAACACCAGGAGGCAGCTCTGATGAAAACTCACACTCACACGAGCTTTTAAATCTCTGCACAAAATTCAATTTAAACCAGCAATTAATAGAGCCTACTAGACTGGAGAATACACTAGACCTCATCTTCACTAACAATGATGATCTGATAAGAAATGTCACCATATCAAAAACAATATACTCAGATCACAACATAATTGAGGTTCAGACATGTATGCGTGGAGCCCCAGACAGACAAAATGAGACTAGTCACGAGGGAGCATTCACCAAATTCAACTTCAATAACAAAAACATAAAGTGGGACCAAGTAAACCAAGTCCTAACCGATATAAGCTGGGAAGATACACTAAGCAACACAGACCCCAACTTATCCCTAGAACAGATTAACTCGGTGGCACTCGATGTATGCACAAGGCTTATTCCTCTAAGAAAAAGGAGGAGTAGATGTAAAATAGAAAGAGACAGGCGCTCCCTTTACAGGCGACGGAAAAGAATAACAGAGCGGCTAAAAGAGGTCAATATATCTGAAATGCGTAGGGAGACACTGGTCAGAGAAATAGCAAGCATCGAACTTAAGCTAAAAGAATCCTTTAGGAGTCAGGAATTGCGGGAAGAACTAAAAGCCATAAATGAAATCGAAAGAAACCCAAAGTATTTCTTCTCCTATGCCAAATCAAAATCGAGAACAACGTCCAGTATTGGGCCCCTACTTAAACAAGATGGGTCCTACACAGATGACAGCAAGGAAATGAGTGAGCTACTCAAGTCCCAATATGACTCAGTTTTTAGCAAGCCGCTAACCAGACTGAGAGTCGAAGATCAAAATGAATTTTTTATGAGAGAGCCACAAAATTTGATTAACACAAGCCTATCCGATGTTATCCTGACGCCAAATGACTTCGAACAGGCGATAAATGACATGCCCATGCACTCTGCCCCAGGGCCAGACTCATGGAACTCTGTGTTCATCAAGAACTGCAAGAAGCCCCTATCACGAGCCTTTTCCATCCTATGGAGAGGGAGCATGGACACGGGGGTCGTCCCTCAG
>NW_027197722.1:0-32500 GCF_038502225.1 Cherax quadricarinatus | reverse complement strand
CCTCACCAGGCGACGTGGAGTTGCCCTTAGTTAGTGCTGCATCAAGTTCATAATTAGTGAAAGGAATGTTGCAGTCATCTGCCTTGCTGAGCATAAAGCAAACAAGTCTCTCCCTTGCATCATATTTGTCCATTAATTTCGCCTGTGTGGTACTGGGAAGACTGTCATAGCTAGATGTAGCAGCCCAAGCACTGACTAACTCATTCGCCCTATGCAAGGGATGAGGGTGCGCGATCTGCCCAGTTCTGTTACCCTTAATTCTATTTATGTCCCTCCATGCCCGGCTAAGTGGGGTGTGAGCATTGAGACCATTGACAAATTGTTCCCAGTTCCCAGCACACATAAGGGGGATTACCAACAGACCCCTGGCAGTCTTCAAGCTGGCACTGGACAAGCACCTAAAGTCAGTTCCTGATCAGCCGGGCTGTGGCTCGTACGTTGGTTTGCGTGCAGCCAGCAGCAACAGCCTGGTTGATCAGGGGCTGATCCACCAGGAGGCCTGGTCACAGACCGGGCCGCGGGGGCGTTGACCCCCGAAACTCTCTCCAGGTAAACTCCAGGTAACATAAAGGGGGACCACTTTCCCTTGTCCTATTTGAAAACCTAAGTATTTAATAGTGGCTTGTCCAAAAGTACATTTTGTTAAATTAACTGTGAAATTATAGATCCCTAGGGATTTGAATAAAGCTTCTAGACAAATAAGGTGTTCCTCCCAGGAGTCACTGAACACTACCAAATCATAAAGATTGCCTCAACTCCTTCCAAAGGTCGAGTCAGCTCGTTCATAAGTCTCTGAAAGATTGAGGCCATGTTGCATAAACCGAAGGGCATAACTCGGTAATTGAACAGACCATCTTTAACCCCTTGACTGTCGCGGTCGTACATATATGTCATGGGAGATACCGTGTTTGACATATCTATACGCATAAATTCTAGTGGCTTCAAATCAAGCGGGAGAGGGCTGGTAGGCATACATGATCGAGAATGGGTCTCAGTGGTGGGTGTGCACCCTGTGAAAAAATCTGGGACTCAGCAGTGCATTGTGGGAACGCCATCTTGGTAGTCCATTTTCACCATGCCTCGGAGGATTGGAGGTCTTTTGTTCCAAAGTGATAGCTCAAACAGCGATGAAAGTGTCAGTGAAAGTGAATTCCCTGGTTTTGAAGTGGGTGTGATCGAAAAAAGTGCCCAGGATAACATAATTAGTGATGAAAATCCAGATGACCCACAACCTTCCACCTCTGGTGCTGGGCCGGCTGGTTCATGTTCACCTGTACCAGGACGAAAGAGGAAACTATTTGCCTGTGTACAAGACTCAGATGTGAGCAGTGTAAGTGATAGTGATAGTGATTTCAAGGTTATTGAAAGCAGTTCTAGTTGTGACAGTGAGGGTGAATATTCCCCAGTGAAGCGGCAGTATATACGATGTCGCATGCGGTCTGGTAGTGTGCCATATGCTCTTCCAAGAGGAAGGAGTACATCTCGGAGCACATCCCATGGCCCTACACCACGACCTGATAGTGAAGATGATGATATTGTTACGATGGGTATCTATGATGCAAGTGAGGCAGCAGGCGGTGGTGGTGATAGTGATGGTGGCACGAGTCATGTGACACCAGCAGCGGGCCACGCTACTACCCACGCTGTTGACTCTGCACAACTACAACCAGCCTCACCCGACCCCACACCCCCACAACAACCACAACCTGCACAACCACATCCACATTACAATATCCAGAACCCACCAGCTGACCGCATCTGGGATTGGCAGCAAGATGACGAGTTTGTTCCCAGTCCCCATGACTTTGATGGAGGACAAAGTGGAATATGGCCATCATGTACACTTGGGAACAATCCCACTGAACTGGAATGCTTTCAGTTGTTCTTCGATGAACCCCTGATGGACATTATTGTCAGGGAAAGCAATACATACTATGAGTACACCATGGCAAACACTATTCTGTCACCAAGATCACGCCTACACCAGTGGAAGGACACAACTGTGGCAGAGATGTATCTGTTCTTTGCCACAATAATGCTTATGCCACATGTGTATAAGCACAGTGTCAACACATACTGGGCGACAGACCGCCTGATTTCAACCCCAGCTTTAAGTGACATTATACCAGTGAACAGATTTGTGCTACTGTTACGTATGTTACACTTTTCAGACAAAACAAGGCCTGACAGAAGCGACAGGTTATATAAGATCAGACGTGTGTTTATGTACCTGAAACAAAAGTGCTGTATGTATTTTTATCCCTTCAGGAAGCTTGTTATTGACGAGTCTTTGATTTTGTTCAAAGGAAGACTCTCATTCAAACAGTATATACCAAGCAAGAGGAAACTCTTAGGTATAAAGTTATTTGTTCTGTGTGATTGCAAAACTGGTCTGGTTTTGGATATAACTGTGCACACTGGCGGTAAAACATTGGAAAATACCAGAAAGTTACTGGGTATCTCTGTTGATGTGGTTAGAACAATGATGGAGCCATATCTTAGTAAGGGGTATATTTTATATACTGACAACTGGTACACAAGCCCTATACTCAGTGATTTCTTGAGAGTGAACATGACAGATGTGTGTGGCACAGTGCGTGGAAATAGTAAACATATGCCTAGGTTCGATGCTGGCAGTCGTAGAGGTGAAGTGCAGGTGTTTGCTGCCAATGACATCATGGCATTTTGGTGGCATGACAAACGTGATGTCACACTGCTGACATCAGTTCACCGACATGAAATGGTAAACACTGGCAAGCAGAATAGAGAGACCAATGAAACCATTGTAAAACCTGCAGCTGTGATGGATTACAACCTCAATATGCACTTAGTGGACATATGTGACACGCAGATTGGGTTTGCTGACTGTGTTCGCAAGAGTTGTAAGTGGTACATAAAACTATTTTTCCATCTTCTTGACATTTCCATGCTGAATGCTTATAATATGTATAAGTTGAAGATCAAGAACAAACCCAAATATGGTGAATTTTGTTCGTCAGTCATCAGACAAATAATATTCAAGTACCAAGGAACAACACCTGCAATAGACCAGCACCCACGAAATTATCAAAACATGTCCTCTCATCAGAGGCCTGGTGATCACTACCCCATATCACTGCCTGCTACTGCTCTCAAGAAAAATGCTCAGAAGAGGTTTTTGTCTGTGGACATACCACAAAACGCCCACAAAAATGCAGAGACACTCGTTTATGTGTGAGGAGTGTAAAACACCATTGTGCTTATATCCATGTTTCAAAGAATTCCACAAGCTGCAGCAGTTCTAGAAAAGTGTCCAGTGATTGTACATATGTATATATATTATAGAACAATCGTAATAAACAATTTTTTATATTGTTTGTTTAAACAAGTTTTAGCAACATTATAATGATACGAGTTTATGCTATATGTGGAAATTATTTAATTTCCGAAGCTATAGTGCCTAATAAGTGTTTAATGTGTTGATTTGGGTCAAAATGTATTTGTATTTTGAATGGAACCAACTGGGTTCCCACTGCGCCTTCACAGATGTGCGGGGGTATAGGTCGAACTGGGGCACGGGGTGGTGGCAGTGTTTTGAATGTAGTGAGGAAGCTGTGAAACATGGGATCAGGAAATTGGCATTCACGGCGGCCTAAGGATTAATATAGGCCTCACTTCCTAATAGGAAGTGTCGTAACTGTTCCTGGTGAAGAGTGAGGGAACGTGATTTACAGGACCACCATAAAAAGGTGGTAAAATTAGTGAATAATGGTTCGACCAGGTGTGACTGGTGCGCGGCCATGGTCTGTGTCCAGGGGAAATACCCGTGTGTTAATCCTCACTCATCGGCCTCAGATCTTAATGCAGTGACCTCTAATGTGTATAATAATTATGAGACGTTAAATCGTCTTGTGAATGGTAATGTAATCAGTGATAATAACATTGAGTTAAGAGAATGCGGGATGTGAAATAGATCGCCCTGCTCCGAGTGAACGCGTGATGCTCGTACCGAGGATAGTGAAGCTTTATGGAATCACGACTTCTAAACCGGGACAAACCGACGGATACCTCGTCCTGCTGGAATAAGAACCGTGTCGGTGTAGCAGGACATCGAAATGAGATGGTGAATGGAGGGAATAAGGAGTATCAATCACCCACAGTTAAGTAACCCTTCTAGTTATAGCAGACTGATACTGGCCAGTTAGGTATGTTGTAATTGGATAGGTTATGGGTGATCCAGCTACATCAAGTGACCACCAGAGAATATCTGGTAAGTGGTGAGATTATGTACAAGTGTTTTCCTTGATGGATATATCCATGTGTAACCTACCCCACCCCCCATCATTCAGTTAAACTAATATAATCTATACAGTCCACAATTCAAATTCAAATTAAAATTCAAAGTTTATTCTCTATAAGGATTACAATGCTGAGTTTACAGAAATTTGGTTATTGTGTGGTTTACATGTAGTAAAATTGTGATTACAGAGTGTACCACTAGAACGCTTAGCATGGCTAGGCATTTCGGGCAGACTTAGTTTTATTCTTAATTGTAAAATATTACAAATTATGAGGTAAGTTGGTATTATGGCTAAGTGACTAAATACTAGTTTGTGAGTTTAGCAATGTGAATGCTTTTGTTTTGGCACAGTACATAGTTTCAGTATTGGAGTATCACAGGATTCATTATTTTAAGATTGAGATTAATATTTCTGTTTATGGTCAAATGAATGAGTGAGTGTAAGTGTGAACCACCAGGTGGTATTCATGTAGTTAGTTGACGGGGTGTATCAGGGAGATAAGATGTTTTCTAATGGTAGTTTTGAAGGTGATGAATGTGTCTGCAGTTCTAGAGTTCTCAGGTAGGGTATTCCAGATTTTAGGGCCTTTGACGTACATTGAATTTTTGTAAAGGTTTAGTCGGACACGGGGAATGTCGTAGAGATGTTTGCGTCTGGTGTTATGCCTGTGGGTTCTGTCACAACTATCAAGAAAGCGTTTTAGGTCAAGGTTGATATTAGAGTTTAAGGCCCTGTAGATGTAGATTGCACAGTAGTAAGTGTGGATATACTGAACTAGGAGTAAGTTTAGGTCTATGAAGAGTGAGGGGGTGTGTTGCCGGGGATGGGATTTAGTGATTATTCTTACTGCAGCTTTTTGTTGGGTTATTATTGGCTTTAGGTGTTTTGCTGCAGTTGATCCCCAAGCACAAATAGCATAGGTGAGGTATGGATAAATAAGTGAGTGGTATAGTGTGAGAAGGGCATTTTGCGGCACGTAGTATCATATCTTGGAGAAGATCCCAACCGTTTTGGATACTTTTTTGGTTATATGCTGGATATGGGTGCTGAAATTCAGGTTGTTGTCAAGGTATAAGCCTAGGAATTTGCCCCCATTATTTCTGGTAATTAGAGTGTTGTCAATCTTAATGTTAATTTGTGCATCTCCTGCTCTGCTACCAAACATAATATAGTAGGTTTTGTCAGTGTTAAGTGTAAGTTTATTGGCTGTCATCCAAGTCGATATTTTAATCAGCTCCTCATTCACAATGGTGTTGAGGGTGGCAAGATTAGGGTGAGAGATGACATAAGTCGTGTCATCAGCAAAGAGAATGGGTTTCAGGTGTTGGGATACGTTTGGAAGGTCATTGATGTATATGAGGAAGAGCAGGGGACCGAGGACACTTCCCTGCGGAACTCCAGTATCAAGTGGCCGTGTTGCTGATGCTGTGTCTTTAATGGTGACGTACCGATACCTATTAGTAATGTAAGATTTGAAATAAGCAAGCGCATGGCCTCTTATACCGTAATGATCAAGTTTGTGGAGTAGGATGTCGTGGTCTACTGTGTCAAATTAGTAGCACGGTACTTATGGGTGCTATCCAATCCATACTGGTCTCGGATAGATATGGATAAGATTGTGAGGTCAAAGGAACCACTTTCCGTGACCAGGGGTGGTTAAGTTTTCTCACATGTCTACACGGGGTGACTACGGTAAACAATATGGTTGTCTCCCAATGAGTTTACTTGTAAGCATGTAATGTTGAGGTACATAAAGGTAATCAGCCTATAAAATTTTCCATATCTGCCCGCTGGTCCTTCCTGAACCGGATGCAATCAGTAAAAAATTAATTGAATTAATTACTTAATAATTAAGTAACTGATGGAAGGAAGTGGTTATAGGGTACACAAATTTAATTGGTCGTGTGGTGGATGATAATCAGCCCAATTAATTACTAGCACATGGGGGCTAGGATTTATACAAGAGTAAAGTGCAAGAATTACTCTCACAAGGTGTCTACTTAAGTTGTATAATTGGTGATTATTAATTCCCTAACCATGGCTGGGTCTGAGGAAGTTAGTGCGGCTGGCAAGTCCATGGATGCCAAAGCAAAGAAAGCATCACTACAAGCTCGGAAGGGTCATGTTACTAAATCATACAACAAGACACACGCCGGCAGCGGCAGCGGCAACAGGAACCTTGTCCTCTATTTTTACTTCTACCTGAGGTTCCCAGCAGCCCAGTGATGTCCTAATCAAGACCCGCATAACACTAACATGTGTGGATACCCAGAATGATATAAAGCAACTGCAGAAATCACCCAAAAGTTCACAAATTTACCAACTAATAGGATTCGTACTAGCAACTCCTACCCCGCTGCCACTGAAGTGATACTCCACAACATTCACCCATCACCCATCGCCTACTATTCACCCGAAGCCACAGCCAATGGACAAGGGTCAGAACAATAAAAGAAGATCCAGTAACCAGCTAAGGACTCCTAACATCAAAGGTGAGAGCAGTAATAACACGAGGAAAACTTGTGGTACTGCCAGCCAGGACACAACCCTCATCACCCACCAGCATCACCACAACACACGACAGACAACAACAAACATGGCCACCGCTACAGTCCAAGATAACTCCTTCCCAGTATTTGATGTCAAGAAGATCACCGACCCAGAAATAGCTAAACTCCTTATGATTCAGAACCAAACGATCACCAAACTAACTCAAGAAATGCAGGAACTAAAGGCTAGCAATGCAGATTACCTCAACAAGATCACTGCTCTAGAACATAAACTAGACACTCTAGAACAACAAAGCAACACCCACACCCGGTCCCTAGACACCATCAACACTCTAAAAGACCAAGTCACCCTACTTACTACCAACATCACTGAGGAAAGATCAGGAGTGGACCAACAACTTGCCAATGTCATAACCAACTTCCAAGACCATAATGACCAACAGCACCTATCTGACGCTGTTGTAGTTAACAGCAAACATCTCCCAGCCACAGTCACCCAAGAGACCTGCATGGAGACCACCCTACAGCTTATCAAGGACCACCTTTGCCTTAACATACGTAGTGATGACCTAAAGGATTGCAAACTGATGGGCTACCAAGCAGGTAAAAAAACAGTGCTGTTAAAATTCCAAACTAGCCTACAAAGAAACAACCTACTAAAAACATCTATTTCTATGAAAACTGATGTTTACGTCAATGAGTGCCTTACCAAAACAAGACAAAACCTTCTTTATCGGCTAAGAAAATTGCGCTATGCCCAAAAAATCCACCAGTGCTTTGTGAGGGATGGAAAAATAGCAGTTAGGAAACAGCCCACTGGGAAGAGATACTTCATCTCCACAGAACATGACCTTAAAACATTCCTAAGTGAGGCTGGACTAACAGAATCAAAGTAAAGTGCAGATAATACCCATAGTCCACCGTTAGTGTTATATTGTCATAAATTTGTGCCCCCCTAAAATTCTAATACCCCAACTACTTTTGATTGTCATTGTTGTATTCAACGACCATTCTACCTCATAGTCTTAATTGTGTTTAATATCTACAGAATCTATCTCCTTTTTTACAACTTACCACATCACTGTTTACCTGGAGTTTACCTGGAGAGAGTTTAGGGGGTCAACGCCCCCGCGGCCCGGTCTGAGACCAGGCCTCCTGGTGGATCAGAGCCTGATCAACCAGGCTGTTGCTGCTGGCTGCACGCAAACCAACATACGAGCCACAGCCCGGCTCATCCGGAACTGACTTTAGGTGCTTGTCCAGTGCCAGCTTGAAGACTGCCAGGGGTCTGTTGGTAATCCCCCTTATGTGTGCTGGGAGGCAGTTGAACAGTCTCGGGCCCCTGACACTTATTGTATGGTCTCTTAACGTGCTAGTGACACCCCTGCTTTTCATTGGGGGGATGGTGCATCGTCTGCCAAGTCTTTTGCTTTTGTAGTGGGTGATTTTCGTGTGCAAGTTCGGTACTAGTCCCTCCAGGATTTTCCAGGTGTATATAATCATGTATCTCTCCCTCCTGCATTCCAGGGAATACAGGTTTAGGAACCTCAAGCGCTCCCAATAATTGAGGTGTTTTATCTCCGTTATGCGTGTCGTGAAAGTTCTCTGTACATTTTCTAGGTCGGCAATTTCACCTGCCTTGAAAGGTGCTGTTAGTGTGCAGCAATATTCCAGCCTAGATAGAACAAGTGACCTGAAGAGTGTCATCATGGGCTTGGCCTCCCTAGTTTTGAAGGTTCTCATTATCCATCCTGTCATTTTTCTAGCAGATACAATGTTATGGTCCTTGAAGGTGAGATCCTCCGACATGATCACTCCCAGGTCTTTGACGTTGGTGTTTCGCTCTATTTTGTGGCCAGAATTTGTTTTGTACTCTGATGAAGATTTAATTTCCTCATGTTTACCATATCTGAGTAATTGAAATTTCTCATCGTTGAACTTCATATTGTTTTCTGCAGCCCACTGAAAGATTTGGTTGATGTCTGCCTGGAGCTTTGCAGTGTCTGCAGATTCGGGTGTCATCTGCAAAGGAAGACACGGTGCTGTGGCTGACATCCTTGTCTATGTCGGATATAAGGATGAGGAACAAGATGGGAGCGAGTACTGTGCCTTGTGGAACAGAGCTTTTCACCGTAGCTGCCTCGGACTTTACTCTGTTGACGACTACTCTCTGTGTTCTGTTAGTGAGGAAATTATAGATTCATCGACCGACTTTTCCTGTTATTCCTTTAGCACGCATTTTGTGCGCTATTACGCCATGGTCACACTTGTCGAAGGCTTTTGCAAAGTCTGTATATATTACATCTGCATTCTTTTTGTCTTCTAGTGCATTTAGGACCTTGTCGTAGTGGTCCAATAGTTGAGACAGACAGGAGCGACCTGTTCTAAACCCATGTTGCCCTGGGTTGTGTAACTGATGGGTTTCTAGATGCGTGGTGATCTTGCTTCTTAGGACCCTTTCAAAGATTTTTATGATATGGGATGTTAGTGCTATTGGTCTGTAGTTCTTTGCTGTTGCTTTAGTGCCCCCTTTGTGGAGTGGGGCTATGTCTGTTGTTTTTAGTAACTGAGGGACAACCCCCGTGTCCATGCTCCCTCTCCATAGGATGGAAAAGGCTCGTGATAGGGGCTTCTTGCAGTTCTTGATGAACACAGAGTTCCATGAGTCTGGCCCTGGGGCAGAGTGCATGGGCATGTCATTTATCGCCTGTTCGAAGTCATTTGGCGTCAGGATAACATCAGATAGGCTTGTGTTAATCAAATTTTGTGGCTCTCTCATAAAAAATTCATTTTCATAACCATAACTTGTCTTCAATAATTCTACCTCACTTTAAAAAATACTCAATTGCCCAATTTTTATTCTAAATCCCTATTATTGCCCAATTTTACTTTAAACTATATTGATCAAGCTTATTGTAAACTTCTTTTATTGACCATTTTTATTCCATACTTTTTTAAACTAGTATTTTCAACTACAACTTTTATATTATCCTGTCTACCATCTTACTAGCATATTATAACCAAGTCATTGCCATTTTTATTTTTATCCTGTCAATTTAAAATCTAATTATACTCTAATTCTTGTAAACAACTTATATAAGACCTTAGTGCAATTACAATTGAGAGTCTTGTTCCTTTATTATATTATTAGATTAATCACAGTTTTACTCTAGCTCATTCTAGCTCAATACATAGTCAATACTAAATTCACTATACTAGACCATAGTGCAATTACTAGTGAGAGACTGGTGCTATTTGTAATTTGTATTTTTATATTATTAGACTAAACCTAGTTGTACTATAGCTCTTTCTAGCTCAATACATAGTCAATACCAAATTCACTATATTAGACCATAGTGCAATTACTAGTGAGAGACTGGTGCTATTTTTAATTTGTATTTTTATATTATTAGATTAAATTCAGTTGTACCATAGCTCATTCTAACTCAATACATAGTCAATACCAAATTCACTATATTAGACCATAGTGCAATTACTAGTGAGAGACTAGTGCTATTTTTAATTATTTTATATTATTAGATTAAACCTATTGTACTATAGCTCATTCTAGCTCAAAACATAGACTCCACAAAAGTCATTATTAGACCTTAGTGCAATTACAAGTGAGAGTCTTGTTCTATTTTTAATTTGTATTTTTATATTACTAGTTTATACCTAGTTGTACTTTAGTTCATTCCAGCACAACACATAGACAACATCAACTTCATTATGTGTAGTAGTGACTATACCCTACATGACCAAAATACTCTAGCTATATACTTGTCCAAACTTCCTACCACTACAGATATCAGTACTAGAACTCATCACACAACTCAGGATATAAATAACCATAATTTAATCCTAGAAGATGATTGATCACGTTGACCCTGATCTAAACCTCCATAATCTGACACCCAATCAAAACCTATTGGAAAGTAACTGCCTTTATTACACAGCATCACAAGCCACCACTATCCTAAACAATGCTAAAAGTCTATCAGTACTTAACTACAACATCAGGTCCTTAAGCAAACACTATGATGACCTCCTAGCACTCCTTGAATCACTAAAGACACCCTTCTCCTGCATTATTCTTACTGAGACCTGGCTTAAGCAGGACACAATAGATATCTACCCTCTACCAGGATACACAGCAATTCACAACTGCAGACCAAACCAAGTTGGGGGTGGTATTGCAATCTATTACTCTAACCAATTATCTTGTCTTAGCACCACTTGCTTTAGTGATGAATATGGGGAATACATTTTTGCTAATTTTACTGTAAAAAAACCTTAAGACGCCTATAACAATCGGTGCCATTTACCGGATACCTCACACAAACATCCCAAATTTCAGTGAGAAATTAAAGTCACTAATAACAAACAGACAAATGAATAAGCACCACCTTCTCTTAGCTGGAGACTTCAACATCAACCTTGGCTTACTAGATGATCAGCCTGTAACTGATTTCATCAACAATATGAACAACACACTTCTCATACCAACAATAACTAAACCAACCAGGCTCACTGAGACAAGTGCAACCATAATAGACCACATATGGACCAATATACTAGCCCCCCTTGAATCAGGGATAATCACAGACAGCACTACAGACCACTACCCTACCTTCCTCCTGACAAACATTAGTAAACCACCACTTGAATTCAACAAAGTCTCATTTAGACTCCATGACGAGGCCTCAATAAGGAAGTTCACAGCTGACCTAGAGATTGTTGACTGGCCTACAGAATTCTCCAAGGCCAATGGTATTGATGACTGGACAGACATTTTTCTTAACAAATTACTTAGACTATACAACAAACATTGTCCTATAAAAACGAAACAGATCACAAACAAACGGCTTGGTTGCCCATGGCTAACCAGTACCATTCTGAAATCCATTGACAAGAAACACCAATATGAAAAGCAATATAGACAGGGCTTAATACACAAAGATATTCTTAAACACTATTCATCAGCTCTCACCAAAGTAATAAAGAAAGCCAAACAACTATACTACTCCAGTAGATTCACAGACACTAGATTAGATATAAAAAAAGACCTGGAAAACACTCTCTCAGATTCTAGGGACCCACAAACTGAGAAAAAACAAGAATATTGTCCTAACTAAACCTAATGAAACACCACTACATCCCACTGACACAGCTAACAAGATAAACGACTTCTTCTCAACCATAGGATCTAATCTCGCCAGTAAAATCCCACATACCAATGCCCATGCTGGGGACTACCTAGATGGGAATTTCCCTAATTCCTTCTATCTTGCACCAACTGAGCCCACGGAAGTCACTGAGATTATAAAGTCACTTAAAAATAACTCGGGGAATCTGTCTCATGTCCCACCATTACTGTACAAGCGAGCGGCCCATGTCCTTTCGCATGCTATTTCATTACTTTTTAACAAGTCACTAGAGACTAGCACCTTCCCGAAACTACTCAAGATGGCAAGGGTTACACCAATACATAAAGGTGGTGACCCTACAGACTTAAACAACTATAGGCCAATATCTAACTTACCATTGCTATCCAAAATCTTTGAGAAACTCTTGCACAGGAGACTGTATTCATTTATAACGGCTCAAAACATACTCAACCCCTGCCAATTTGGATTCAGGAAAAATAAAAGCACTAATGATGCAATCATAAAAATGCTAGATCTGCTTTACACAGCATTGGAAAATAAGGAATATCCACTAGGAATTTTTATTGACCTAAGAAAAGCTTTTGACACAGTAGACCACGACATCCTACTCCACAAACTTGATCATTACGGTATAAGAGGCCATGCGCTTGCTTATTTCAAATCTTACATTACTAATAGGTATCAGTACGTCACCATTAAAGACACAGCATCAGCAACACGGCCACTTGATACAGGAGCTCCGCAGGGAAGTGTCCTTGGTCCCCTGCTCTTCCTCATATACATCAATGACATTCCAAACATATCCCAACACCTGAAACCCATTCTCTTTGCTGATGACACGACTTATGTCATCTCTCACCCTAATCTTGCCACCCTCAACACCATTGTGAATGAGGAGCTGATTAAAATATCGACTTGGATGACAGCCAATAAACTTATGCTTAACACTGACAAAACCTACTATATTATGTTTGGAAGCAGAGCAGGAGATGCACAAATTAACATTAAGATTGACAACACTCTAATTACCAGAAATAATGGGGGCAAATTCCTAGGCTTATACCTTGACAACAACCTAAATTTCAGCACCCATATCCAGCATATAACCAAAAAAGTATCCAAAACGGTTGGGATCCTCTCCAAGATACGATACTACATGCCGCAAAATGCCCTTCTCACACTATACCACTCACTTATTTATCCATACCTCACCTATGCTATTTGTGCTTGGGGATCAACTGCAGCAACACACCTAAAGCCAATAATAACCCAACAAAAAGCTGCAGTAAGAATAATCACTAAATCCCATCCCTGGCAACAGACCCCCCCACTCTTCATAGACCTAAACTTACTCCCAGTTCAGTACATCCACACTTACTACTGTGCAATCTACATCTACAGGGCCTTAAACTCTAATATCAACCTTGACCTAAAACGCTTTCTTGATAGTTGTGACAGAACCCACAGGCATAACACCAGACACAAACATCTCTACGACATTCCCCGTGTCCGACTAAACCTTTACAAAAATTCAATGTATGTCAAAGGCCCTAAAATCTGGAATACCCTACCTGAGAACTCTAGAACTGCAGACACATTCATCACCTTCAAAACTACCATTAGAAAACATCTTATCTCCCTGATACACCCCGTCAACTAACTACACGAATACCACCTGGTGGTTCACACTTACACTCACTCACTCATTTGACCATAAACAGAAATATTACTCTCAATCTTAAAATAATGAATCCTGTGATACTCCAATACTGAAACTATGTACTGTACCAAAACAAAAGCATTCACATTGCTAAACTCACAAACTAGTATTTAGTCACTTAGCCATAATACCAACTTACCTCATAATTTGTAATATTTTACAATTAAGAATAAAACTAAGTCTGCCCGAAATGCCTAGCAATGCTAAGCGTTCTAGTGGTACACTCTGTAATCACAATTTTACTACATGTAAACCACACAATAACCAAATTTCTGTAAACTCAGCATTGTAATCCTTATAGAGAATAAACTTTGAATTGAATTTGAATTTGAAAGTGTATGGAGTTAATGAGACAAGAAACGGTAAACCCTGATGAATTAAAGCTACACCTAGATGCCTTAGAAAATAGATATGAGTCATATAGATTGTGGTATAAGGACTGTGAGAACGATCTTCTGGTGAATTGTGCAGATGATGCTGAAAGGGAGCGGCTGCTGGATCAATATTATGAAGTGGAGGACAACATTGTGTCCTGCAAAACTAAGGCTTTGGAGAAGGTAAAGGGTGTAAACAATGTTGTTGGTCAACCTAGTAAGGAAAATCAGAGATGTCTACCAAAACTCCCAGAATTATGCATGCCTGTGTTTAATCCGGGAGAAAACTGGGAGGAGTTTTGGTCTATCTTTAAAGCAGTCGTACATGATAGGAGTGATCTTGCAAGTGTTACCAAATTGTGCTATTTAAAGGGACAAGTAAGGGGAGATGGGCATGTTCTCATACAAGCGTTCCCAAATGTAGATGACTCCTATAGTGAGGCAGTTGACTTGTTGGAGGTCACTTACGGTAACTTGGAGCAAAGTAGGTTGGATCTAGTAGCTAATTTGGCTAGTTTGAAGACTCTAGATCACAACCGCAACAGCTTACAGCAATTTAGGATCAAACTGGAAAGCACTCTTAAGACCTTGAGTAATAAATATGATCTGGAGGGAGCAGAGTGGTTGTTGAGTGCCTTGATTCAGAATAAATTAACCACAAGACAGTAGAGTGGCTATCTAACAGATATCACAAGGGCTACTTCGGGTTGGAAGAAATAAGAGTGGGCCTGCAGGAGCTAATTGTCCAACTGCAGACCAGCCAACCCATTACCTCTAGGAATACCACGTCTACAGACCCCTGTGCACCTGTCAAGTTCCACAAAAGGAAACTTTATCCTAATATCAATAATCATAAGTCACCTACTAAACGGGGTTACGTACGCACATATCAAGTGACAGGGGCCAGTAATAGTGGTACTCCACATCAAAGCAAGAGGAGGAAGTACCACAATAAGGGTAGCCCAGTTGATAACAAGTCAGGTAAAGAAAGGAGAGATTGTATCTTCTGCAACGGTACTCATTTCTCTAAGAACTGTAATGCCTATAATTCATGGGATGTTAAAGTGGAAAGATTGGAAGAGCTTGCTAGATGTATCAGGTGTCTAGGAAATCATAATGTAAGGGATTGCCGTGCTAACTTGCACTATTGTTATCAGTGTAACAAGGGAAGACACCACATAGCTATGTGTAAGGGCGGATCCAATCGTAATGGTGGTAACAATAGTACTGATAGTGATAATAACCCAGACACAACAGTAGCTGTGATTTCGTGTATAGGACAAGGAGGAATAACATCTTGTAGGAGTGAGGAAGAGCCAGTTGTGAGTGTGGGGGAAGTTCGTGAGGCAGTAGGTAAAATGAAAGGGGGTAAGGCAGCCGGGATTGATGGGATAAAGATAGAAATGTTAAAAGCAGGTGGGGATATAGTTTTGGAGTGGTTGGTGCAATTATTTAATAAATGTATGGAAGAGGGTAAGGTACCTAGGGATTGGCAGAGAGCATGCAGAGTTCCTTTGTATAAAGGCAAAGGGGATAAAAGAGAGTGCAAAAGTTATAGGGGGATAAGTCTGTTGAGTATACCTGGCAAAGTGTATGGTAGAGTTATTATTGAAAGAATTAAGAGTAAGACGGAGAATAGGATAGCAGATGAACAAGGAGGCTTTAGGAAAGGTAGGGGGTGTGTGGACCAGGTGTTTACAGTGAAACATATAAGTGAACAGTATTTAGATAAGGCTAAAGAGGTCTTTGTGGCATTTATGGATTTGGAAAAGGCATATGACAGGGTGGATAGGGGGGCATTGTGGCAGATGTTGCAGGTGTATGGTGTAGGAGGTAGGTTACTGAAAGCAGTGAAGAGTTTTTACGAGGATAGTGAGGCTCAAGTTAGAGTATGTAGGAAAGAGGGAAATTATTTCCCGGTAAAAGTAGGCCTTAGACAAGGATGTGTGATGTCACCGTGGTTGTTTAATATATTTATAGATGGGGTTGTAAGAGAAGTAAATGCGAGGGTCTTGGCAAGAGGCGTGGAGTTAAAAGATAAAGAATCACACATAAAGTGGGAGTTGTCACAGTTGCTCTTTGCTGATGACACTGTGCTCTTGGGAGATTCTGAAGAGAAGTTGCAGAGATTGGTGGATGAATTTGGTAGGGTGTGCAAAAGAAGAAAATTGAAAGTGAATACAGGAAAGAGTAAGGTTATGAGGATAACAAAAAGATTAGGTGATGAAAGATTGGATATCAGATTGGAGGGAGAGAGTATGGAGGAGGTGAATGTATTCAGATATTTGGGAGTGGACGTGTCAGCGGATGGGTCTATGAAAGATGAGGTGAATCATAGAATTGATGAGGGGAAAAGGGTGAGTGGTGCACTTAGGAGTCTCTGGAGACAAAGAACTTTGTCCTTGGAGGCAAAGAGGGGAATGTATGAGAGTATAGTTTTACCAACGCTCTTATATGGGTGTGAAGCATGGGTGATGAATGTTGCAGCGAGGAGAAGGCTGGAGGCAGTGGAGATGTCATGTCTGAGAGCAATGTGTGGTGTGAATATAATGCAGAGAATTCGTAGTTTGGAAGTTAGGAGGAGGTGCGGGATTACCAAAACTGTTGTCCAGAGGGCTGAGGAAGGGTTGTTGAGGTGGTTCAGACATGTGGAGAGAATGGAGCGAAACAGAATAACTTCAAGAGTGTATCAGTCTGTAGTGGAAGGAAGGCGGGGTAGGGGTCAGCCTAGGAAAGGTTGGAGGGAGGGGGTAAAGGAGGTTTTGTGTGAGAGGGGCTTGGACTTCCAGCAGGCATGCGTGAGCGTGTTTGATAGGAGTGAATGGAGACAAATGGTTTTTAATACTTGACGTGCTGTTGGAGTGTGAGCAAAGTAACATTTATGAAGGGGTTCAGGGAAACCGGCAGGCCGGACTTGAGTCCTGGAGATGGGAAGTACAGTGCCTGCACTCTGAAGGAGGGGTGTTAATGTTGCAGTTTAAAAACTGTAGTGTAAAGCACCCTTCTGGCAAGACAGTGATGGAGTGAATGATGGTGAAAGTTTTTCTTTTTCGGGCCACCCTGCCTTGGTGGGAATCGGCCAGTGTGATAAAAAAAAATAATAAACAACAGTAGCCAATGTAAAGATTGCAGCTAATGTCGGTAATGATGGCCTAGCTGAGGTAGCTTTACCTGTGTTGGATGTGGTGATTAATGATAAACGGCGTAAATCCAAAACTGTAACAGCATTACTGGATCAGAGATCACAACGTACCTTCATAAAACGTAACTGCCTTAATGGGATGAAGGTACAAATGGGAGATCCTGCTATACTCAAGCTATCTGGCTTTCTCTCGAATAAGAAGGGCCCAGTCATACGACACTGTTTATGTAACTGTCAGGCTGGGCAATGAGAGAAAACGTATTAATGCCGTAATTGTGGATAGGCTCCCAGAGAAAATATCTACAATAGGGCTTGGTAGCGCTGCTGAAAGGCTTTCATTTATTATTATAATCAAAAAGAAGCGCTAAGCCACAAGGAAAAGGCTTTCAAGTAAGGTAAATTTGGCACCTTCTGGTATAAATAATGATTCTGTGGGGCCAATAGATATTTTGATAGGTAGTGACCATTATGCCACCTTTGTAAAGGGTATGACAAAGAAATGCGGAGTCACCCTTCTAAGGACCGCAGGAGGTCACGTGATGTATGGCAGGCTTCCTCATACTGATAATGAATGACTGGAGGAAGCCATAAATACAGTTACGGTGTGTCTTACTCATGAAGTATCACCCCAGTACAAATATACTTCAATAGAGGATGAAGTTGAACCTGTGTATAAATTATGGGAATTGGACAGCATAGGGATCAATGTAAATGAAGAAAGTCCAGATGATTCCTTTACTCAAGAACAATACCAGAAGGATGTTAAATTTGAATCTGGACAATACTGGGTGAGACTTCCGTGGAAGCTGAACCATCCAGACCTACCAACTAATTACCAGATGGCGTATGGACAATTAAAGGCTCAGCTCCACGAACTGAGCAAGACACCAGAACTGTTGACTGCTTACGATGATATAATTAATGAACAGTTAAATAATAAATTCATAGAGGAGGTACCTCCTGAGCAAGCCCAGATTTATGGTCACTATTTGCCACATCACGGAGTGAAGAAGGATTCTAAGACCACTCCTCTGAGGATTGTGTTTAATTGTAGTGCCAGGAGTAACAAAAATGTACCTAGTTTGAATGACTGTTTGATGACAGGTCCATCGTTGACGGAAACTGGGAGACATATTAAACTTCAGGGTTAAGAATTATGCCTTTACAGTGGACATAAGTAAAGCTTTCCTGAGAGTGGGTCTGCAGGAGGCTGACCGGGATTGCACTAGGTTCTTATGGCCCGAGAATCCTAATGACCCACTTAGTCCCCTGAAGACTTTTTGCTTCAGGAGTGTATTGTTTGGTGCTACCTCCAGTCCGTTCCTACTCCAGGCAACGATAAATGCACACCTTAAGCGTACGGGTGGTCCACTGAGTGGAGTAATGGGTAAACAATTTTATGTGGACAATTTCCTGGGGGTGACGTCTACCGAAGAGGAACTAATGAGCACATATGAAGGGGCTAATGAAATAATGCAAGGTGCAAATATGCCCCTGAGGGAATGGAACAGTAATTCGTCCAGTTTAAGGGCTCAAATAAATAAAGACAACCCTGGAGTTGAAGTGTCTAAATATAGTAATGTGCTGGGACTGACTTGGGACACAGAGAGAGACTTGTTATCGTTAAAGTCTAATAACTACAGCATGCCCAATAAATTAACCAAGAGAGTCTTACTTGCGGAAGTTTCAAAATGCTTTGATCCACTAGGCCTAGTGTCCCCACTTACCAGAAGCATGGAAGCTTAAATGTGCTTGGGATGAAACCCTACCTGAGGAATTTGTTGAAAGGTGGGAAGAACTAATAGGTGAATATGTAAAATTACCAATGTTGGAGTTACCACGTAATGTGGCCAGTCAAGATGGAGAAAATGTACTCCACATTTTTTGCGATGCTTCGAAATTAGCATATGGAGCAGTCGCTTACCTTCAATGCAATAGTGCCATTTCTCTTGTGTCTAAGGCTAAGGTGGCTCCAATCAAATCACGTACCTTACCTCAGTTGGAATTAACGGCCATTTATGTAGGTGTCAAATTAGCCAATTATATAAGAAATAAATTGCGAGAGATATATATCAGCGACACCGTAATTTGGTCTGATAACGAGGTATCCTTACAATGGATTCGTAATGGTAACAGTAAGATTGTGTATGTACAAAACAGAGTCGCTGAAATCAATCAAATGCAGGAGAAATATAACAGTTTGGGTCAGCATATGTTAACCTTTAATCACATTCCTGGTGACGAGAATCCGGCTGACTTCTTGTCTCGAGGCTTGACTTATGAAAAATTTGTGAGTGCTTTATCGTGGTTTAAAGGGCCAAGTTGGCTGGTGGACAAAATTAACTGGCCAGTGCAAAAGGCACATATTGCTCCTGTCGAAATTATGGTGAGCACCGCTCCAGTCAGTAGTCCCTCCTTAGCCAGTGAGCCCACGGAAGTCATTGAGATCATAAAGTCACTTAAAAATAACTCGGGGAATCTGTCTCATGTCCCACCATTACTGTACAAGCGAGCGGCCCATGTCCTTTTGCATGCTATTTCATTACTTTTTAACAAGTCAATAGAGACTAGCACCTTCCCGAAACTACTCAAGATGGCAAGGGTTACACCAATACATAAAGGTGGTGAACCTACAGACTTAAACAACTATAGGCCAATATCTAACTTACCATTGCTATCCAAAATCTTTGAGAAACTCGTGTACAAGAGACTGTATTCATTTATAACGGCTCAAAACATACTCAACCCCTGCCAGTTTGGATTCAGGAAAAATAAAAGCACTAATGATGCAATCATAAAAATGCTAGATCTGCTTTACACTGCATTGGAAAATAAGGAATATCCACTAGGAATTTTTATTGACCTAAGAAAAGCTTTTGACACAGTAAACCACGAAATCCTACTCCACAAACTTGACCACTACGGTATAAGAGGCCATGCGCTTGCTTATTTCAAATCTTACATTACTAATAGGTATCAGTACGTCACCATTAAAGACACAGCATCAGCAACACGGCCACTTGATACTGGAGTTCCGCAGGGAAGTGTCCTTGGTCCCCTGCTCTTCCTCATATACATCAATGACCTTCCAAACGTATCCCAACACCTGAAACCCATTCTCTTTGCTGATGACACGACTTATGTCATCTCTCACCCTAATCTTGCCACCCTCAACACCATTGTGAATGAGGAGCTGATTAAAATATCGACTTGGATGACAGCCAATAAACTTACGCTTAACACTGACAAAACTTACTATATTATGTTTGGTAGCAGAGCAGGAGATGCACAAATTAACATTAAGATTGACAACACACTAATTACCAGAAATAATGGGGGAAAATTCCTAGGCTTATACCTTGACAACAACCTGAACTTCAGCACCCATATCCAGCATATAGCCAAAAAAGTATCCAAAACGGTTGGGATCCTCTCCAAGATACGATACTACAAAAATGCCCTTCTCACACTATACCACTCACTTATTTATCCATACCTCACCTATGCTATTTGTGCTTGGGGATCAACTGCAGCAACACACCTAAAGCCAATAATAACCCAACAAAAAGCTGCAGTAAGAATAATCACTAAATCCCATCCCTGGCAGCACACCCCCCCACTCTTCAAAGATCTAAACTTACTTCCAGTACAGTACATCCACACTTACTACTGTGCAATCTATATCTACAGGGCCTTAAACTCTAATATCAACCTTGACCTAAAACGCTTTCTTGATAGTTGTGACAAAACCCACAGGCATAACACCAGACACAAACATCTCTACGACATTCCCCATGTCCGACTAAACCTTTACAAAAATTCAATGTATGTCAAAGGCCCTAAAATCTGGAATACCCTACCTGAGAACTCTAGAACTGCAGACACATTCATCACCTTCAAAACTACCATTAGAAAACATCTTATCTCCCTGATACACCCCGTCAACTAACTACACAAATACCACCTGGTGGTTCACACTTACACTCGCTCACTCATTTGACCATAAACAGAAATATTAATCTCAGTCTTAAAATAATGAATCCTGTGATACTCCAATACTGAAACTATATACTGTGCCAAAACAAAAGCATTCACATTGCTAAACTCACAAACTAGTATTTAGTCACTTAGCCATAATACCAACTTACCTCATAATTTATAATATTTTACAATTAAGAATAAAACTAAGTATGCCCGAAATGCCTAGCCATGCTAAGCGTTCTAGTGGTACACTCTGTAATCACAATTTTACTACATGTAAACCAAACAATAACCAAATTTCTGTAAACTCAGCATTGTAATCCTTATAGAGAATAAACTTTGAATTTGAATTTGAATTTGAATTGAATAGGTATTCTTCCTTACCCAAGCTGATTAGCGTGACAAGGTTAGTGTTTAAATTTATAAGTAAGATGAATATCTCATATAATTTTCCTCATCCCCTGAAATACTGGCTTCAGAGGGTACAAGAAGAAACCTACAGGGATGAAATTAAATTAATGATGGACGGAAAAATTGTGAAAAGCTCAATAATAGAAAAGCTGGGGCTGTATTTAGAGGATGATGTAATTAGGTGCAGAGGCAGGTTACAAAATGCTGAATTGGGGGAATATGCTAAGCACCCTATCTTGCTGCCCAAAACTCATCACCTGACAACCTTGATTGTCTTTAATGCCCATAATAACGTGATGCACGGTGGGGTACAGGATACCTTAAACTGTATTCAGGAAACCTTCTGGATTCCACAAGGACGGCAAAGTGTAAAAAGGGTTATCAAGTCGTGTGTAATATGTCGCTGGGTGGATGCCAGAACCTACATGTACCCAGGTCCTCCACCATTGCCCAAGGAACGCGTGCAGTTGGTAAAACCATTTGATGTGACCGGAGTGGACTATAGTGGGCCAATCATTTTAACAGGTACTTCAGATGGTGTTCCCTTGAAGGTGTATGTATGTCTATTTACTTGTACAGCTACTAGGGCTGTTCATCTAGAAGTGGCTCAGGACTTGTCTGCAGAACAGTTCATACAGCTGTTCCGGAAATTTGCAGCTAGGAGATCCTGTCCAAGATTGATGATCTCAGATAATGCCACCAATTTTGTAGCTGGTGCTCAACACTTGATGGAATTAAATAAGAGTGATGATGTACAGTCTTTGTTGACCCAGCGAGGGTGTGTCTGGAAATTTATTACTCCCAGAGCCCCTTGGCAGGGAGGACTGTACGAAAGAATGATAGGTACAGTGAAAAGATGTCTTTGTAAGGTGCTACACAGGAAGAGAATTAATTTGGAGGAATTCCGTGCAGTGTTGGTGGAGGCAGAGAATCGGGTAAACAATCGCCCTCTGTCATACATGAGCGACACTCCTGACGCGGAGATCCTGACTCCCTCTCACCTAATATGCGGACGAAGGTTAGAAGCTGCACCTATCTATAGAGATAGTCCCGAGGGAAGTGATGAGGATTACAATAACGTGACCGTGTTGAGTGATAAGTTCAAGATGTTAAATAAGGTAATTACTCATTGGTCCGATGTGTGGCATAAAGAATATCTTCTTACACTACGTGAACACTTTTATGGTGCGCCAGAGGCAGTAAACTGACAGAACATTCAACCAGGTGACATTGTGTTAAGTGATACTGAACAACATCGAACATTGTGGCCTCTGGGTAAGGTAGTTACATTATACCCAGATGCACAAGGTGTTGTCAGAAACGTCAAAGTGTTGTGTCGTGGTCAGGAAAGTTTGCGTACCATTAATAATATTAATTCCCTTAGAATTAAATGATGTTCAATCCAGTGCAGATGGAAATCTAAGGGAAAGTGAAACGAGTGATATTGAAGACACTGACTGAGTAATGCAAGAAGAAATTGTAGTAAGACCCACTAGGAAAACAGCAGCGCAATCTAGAGAGGGCTGGAATCGTCTCCTGGAGGAAGACGCAATTTAAGTCGTCTAACAACGACTTCCGCCCGGCCGCAGTGTGGAAATTATTTAATTTCCGAAGCTATAGTGCCTAATAAGTGTTTAATGTGTTGATTTGGGTCAAAATGTATTTGTATTTTGAATGGAACCAACTGGGTTCCCGCTGCACCTGCGCAGATGTGCTGGGGGGGGGTCGAGCTGGGGCACGAGGTGGCGGCAGTGTTTTGAATGTAGTGAGGAAGCTGTGAAACATGGGATCAGGAAATTGGCGTTCACGGCGGCCTAAGGATTAATATGGGCCTCACTTCATAATAGGAAGTGTCGTAATTGTTCCTGGTGAAGAGTGAGGGAACGAGATTTATGGGACCACTCTAAAAAGGTGGTAAAATTAGTGAATAATGGTTCGACCGGGTGTGACTGGTGCACGGCCATGGTGTGTGTCCAGGGGAAATACCCCTGTGTTAATCCTCACTCATCAGCCTCAGATCTTAATGGAGTGACCTCTAATGTGTATAATAATTATGAGACGTTAAATCGTCTTGTGAATGGTAATGTAATCAGTGATAATAACATTGAGTTAAGAGAATGCGGGATGTGAAATAGATCGCCCTGCTCCGAGTGAACGCGTGATTCTCGTACCGAGGATAGTGAAGCTTTATGGAATCACGACTTCTAAACCGGGACAAACCGACGGATACCTCGTCCTGCTGGAATAAGAACCGTGTCGGTGTAGCAGGACATCGAAATGAGATGGTGAATGGAGGGAATAAGGAGTATCAATCACCCACAGTTAAGTAACCCTTCTAGTTATAGCAGACTGATACTGGCCAGTTAGGTATGTTGTAATTGGATAGGTTATGGGTGATCCAGCTACATCAAGTGACCACCAGAGAATATCTGGTAAGTGGTGAGATTATGTACAAGTGTTTTCCTTGATGGATATATCCATGTGTAACCTACCCCACCCCCCTTCATTCAGTTAAACTAATATAATCTATACAGTCCACAATTAATTAGTAGCACCGTACTTGTGGGTGCTATCCAATCCATACTGGTCTCGGATAGATATGGATAAGATTGTGAGTTCGAAGGAACCACTTGCCGTGACCAGGGGTGGTTAAGTTTTCTCACATGTCTACACGAGGTGACTACGGTAAACAATATGGTTGTCTCCCAATGAGTTTACTTGTAAGCATGTAATGTTGAGGTACATAAAGGTAATCACCCTATAAAATTTTCCATACTATAATTGTTACATTCAACGAGTGTATATTTGAACATTGCACAATAATTTGGTCTCACAGGCCACAAAAGTTATGTGAAAAAATAAAATAGTGAAAAAAAAAAAAACAAGAAATCATCGAATACAAGTAAATCAAAGTTTACAGGGTGAGCCACAGTCGCCGCTGTTGCCGTTCACAGATCATTTTCAGCAAACTTCACAGATCATTTTCAGCAAACTTCACAGATCATTTTCAGCAAACTTCACAGATCATTTTCAGCAACCTTCACACCCCTATATCTCGGTAAGTACTGATGGGAATTTTTTTTTTTTGGACTAAACAATCAGAAAAATAATCTTAACATTTTCATAAGAAAAAATATTTTTTTTTTCGAATATTTTGCGACACCAGGAGACACTTCAGGATTGGGCCTCTCGACAGTCAAAGGGTTAATTGCAAAGGTTGTTTTGTCTTTATCCTTTGGAGCAAGAGGGGCTTGGTAATACCCTTGCAGTGAATCAAATCGACTCACGAATGTAGAGCTGGAGACAGTATCTATCAAGTCGTCTATTCAGGGAAGAGGGTATCCGTCCAGTACTGTGATGGAATTAAGCTTACAGTAGTCTGTACACATACAGAATGTTCCGTCTGGCTTCAGAACTAACAGGAAAGGCGATGCCCAAGGACTCACCAGGACATGCTCGAGAAGAAAGTCAACTTCTTGCTTCAACATCTGAAGTTTAGCTGGGCTCACTCTATAAGGTGGTTGTTTGATTGAACGAGAATCGAGGAGCTCGACTTTGTGATACTGTTGTGATAGAAACACAGGCCTTATCTCTAGGCTTTATTGAACATAGAATCTTCATAGTACTTCTGCAACAACAAAATATGACTAGTACATCTAATAACTGCTTCTACAGGAAGGGTGATATCTTGCATATGTCAAGAGAAAAGTTATAACTACAGGCCACATATTAAAACTTACCATGTAATCTGCATCACTAATATATGGATAAAAGAGAGAACCACGCACCATGTGTTGGCGCCCATGACACACACACCAAGCTGTTGTTGTTAAGGGCCCCCAAGAGGTGGTGCAGTATTATCATGCTGCTGCTCCCCACAGGAGCAGTATCACTACAATCTCCCCCTTCTAAACTATCAGAGACAGTAATCTCCCAAACTGTTAGGTGGGCAACGTATGCATCCTGACCTTCATAGCCCTTGAGCCTCTTCACCAGGTTCAATATTTTCCAGTGGGGTTTGACTAACTGCTGGAGCAAAATCCTCTATTTCCATAGGGGTAGTCTCAAGGGGCTTTCCAGGAGAAAACGAAGCATCTTTCGCATCTATTGGTGTATCTTGAGATTCCACACTAACAGGGATTTCAACTGGGGCTAAATGTCTTGTAGATACTGTAGTCTCTTCACCATTTTGGTAGTGAATGTGGGCATCATGTGGATTAGCTTGCAGGAGCTCTACCTCTTCCACTAAAGGATCCGTCTTGTTCATCCTACAGTGACTCTTCAGGAGAATGGGTCCAGGATGACCTAACCAAGTGGGCATGGAGGCTCCCATAGAGGAACGACATGAATAGTTGAAGAGTCTTTCATAAGGGGTTGCATTAGCAGATGTGCACAGCAATGATCTAGTAGAGTGAAGAGCATCGGGTAAGACAGTTTGCCAGTGTTGAACAGGTAGATTGCACGACTTCAATGTCATTGTAACTGCCTTCCATAAAGTACCATTGAACCACTCCACTTGACCATTGCCTTGAGGGTTGTAGTTTGTTGTTCTGCTGCAGGCAATACCTTTGCTAGCCAAAAACTCCTGAAGTTCTGTAGTGATACTGGTCCTGTGGGGAGCAGCAGCAGGATAATACTGCACCACCTCTAGGGGCCCTTAACAACAACAACAGTTTGGTGTGTGTCATGGGCACCAACACATGGTGTGTGATTCTCTCCTACTTTATCCATTTATCAGCGATGCAGATTACATGGTGAGTTTAAATATGTGGCCTGTAGTTATAACTTTTCTCTTGACATATGCAAGACATCACCATCCCTATAGAAGTCATTATTAGATGTACTAGTCATTATATTTTGTTGTTGCAGAAGTACTATGAAGATTCTATGTTCAATAAAGCCTAGAGATAAGGCCTGTGTTTCTATCACAACAATTTATTGAACATAGAATCCTGGGCTACCTGGTGGTGATCCTGTGCTAGACTACATCACAACATGGAGCGTTTACTGAAACCTGAGAGGCTAGACTGTGACCCCAGCTTATCAACGGCTGCTCAGGAATGGAAGCACTGGTTTAAGACTTTCGAAAACTTCTTGGGAGCCCTTCCTAAAGAAGATCTAGATAAACTAAGTCTGCTCATCAATTTTGTGTCACCTAAGATATATGAGGCTATTTCTGAGTGTAATACCTACGAAGATGCTATCAAAACCCTCAAGTCTCAGTATATTAAACCTACAAATGAAATCTTTGCACGCTATCGCCTTGCAACTCGCCGCCAGCAGATTGATGAGTCCTTAGAGGAATACTTTCAAGCACTGAAAATTTTCGGTAAGGACTGTCACTTCCAAGCAGTGACAGCTGCTCAGTATTGTGAAGAGTCCATCAGGGATGCTTTTATCAGTGGCCTGCAATCACCAATAATAAGGCAGCGTTTATTGGAGAATAAAACTCTCGACTTAGCCGCTGCCTTTGACCAGGCAAGAGCTCTAGATTCAGCCCAGAAGAATTCTGAAGTATACAGTACCACTCAGCCTTCTCGAGTGGTAAGTGCTGCAATTCCTGACCAAGACTCTTGCAATGAAGTTACTGTGGAACCTGCCTCAGTGACAGCAGCAGCAGGTACGGTGTGTTTCTTTTGTGGTTTTTCAAGACATCCACGTCCAAAGTGTCCTGCTCGTGAAGCAATGTGCCATAAATGCCACAAGAAAGGTCACTTTGCTAAAGTATGTCGTGCTAATGCATCAACAAGAGCTAGTGCCTCCACACATTCCAGTGATCATGCGACTCTAGCAACAGTGACTTCTGCGGCTACTCCAAATTCACTGTCAAAGGCAGTTGTGAAAGTATTCATCAAAGGAACAGAAGTAGATGGTCTTATTGATAGTGGCAGCTCAGAGAGTTTCATCAACCTTGACTTAGTTAAACGGCTCTCCTTGACTCTACATCACTCATCAGGTACCGTTTCCATGGCATCAACATCTCTCTCTATTCAGACCTTAGGGTTTTGTAAGGTAAATCTCAGAGTTAATGGAAAGGATTATCAAGATGTACATTTAGCTATTCTGCCACAACTGTGCTCTGATGTTATCCTTGGTCAGGACTTTCAGAAGCTGCATGGTAGTGTCACCTTAACATATGGAGGTGAACTGCCTCCTCTTGTTGTCTGTGGACTTAGCACTTTAAGGGTAGACCCACCAAAGCTGTTTGCAAATCTTACCGCGGATTGCCATCCTATATCAGCTAAGTCACGCCGCTATTCTTATGAGGATCGGATGTTCATTGAGAAAGAAACTCAGAGGCTGCTGAAGGAGGGTATTATAGAACCGAGTGATTCCCCTTGGCGTGCACAGGTTGTTGTTGTTAAAGATGGTTATAGGAAACGGAGACTGGCTATCGATTACTCTGAGACAATCAACAAATTTACACTTCTTGATGGGTACCCTCTACCTCGAATTGACGATACAGTGAACAAAATTGCTCAGTACTACGTGTTTAGCACAATTGATCTGCAGAGTGCCTATCATCAAGTCCCTATAAGGAATGAAGATAAACCATACACAGCGTTTCAGGCTAGTGATGGCCTGTATCAGTTTACCAGAGTCCCTTTTGGAGTCACCAATGGGGTAGCCTGCTTCCAACGAATTATGGATTCACTCATTCAGGAAGAGCAACTCATGGGAACCTACGCGTATTTAGATAATGTTACCATTTGTGGCAAGACCCAGGAGGAACATGATGCAAACCTTGATAAGTTTTTGGAAGCCGCCAAGAAGAAAAATATCAGTTACAATGAGGAAAAGTGCACTTTTTCAACTAAAAGGCTTAGCATCCTTGGTTATGTAGTGGAAGGAGGTTCAATATTCCCAGACCCTGAACGACTACGACCTCTACGGGAACTTCCAATGCCTCAAGACAAAAAGTCACTCCGAAGAACTCTTGGTCTCTTTGCTTATTACTCACAATGGATCTACAACTATTCAAGTAAAGTCCGCCCATTGAGTGCTACCACATTTCCTGTGACAAAGGAAGCAGAAGCCGCTTTCCATACTCTCAAACAGGACATTGAAAACTCAGTAGTTCAAGCCATTGATGAGTCCCTACCATTCGAAGTGGAAACGGATGCATCTGACATTGCCATTGCTGCAGTCTTATCTCAGGCAGGACGACCAGTAGCCTTCTTTTCGAGAACTTTTCAAGGATCAGAGAAATGTTATGCTGCTGTAGAAAAGGAAGCCCAGGCCATCATAGAAGCAGTTCGCCACTGGAGGCATTATTTAACTGGTAGACATTTCACCATAAGGACTGACCAACGGTCCGTGATGTATATGTTCGACAAGAGGCACAAAAGTAGGATAAAGAATGACAAGATATTACGCTGGAGGATGGAACTATCGTGTTATGACTTTGATATTCTGTACCGACCGGGTCAAGAGAACATCTCACCTGATGCATTCTCTAGGTCCCACTGTGGAGCAGCATGTCATGATTTGCAATCACTCTCAGCTCTCCACAAGGCTTTGTGTCACCCAGGAGTTACACGCCTGTACCATTTTGTCAAATCAAAGAACATGCCCTACTCAGTGGAAGATGTGCGACAAGTGATCAGAGCATGCAGAGTATGTGCAGAGTGCAAGCCAAACTTTCATCAGCCAGAGAAGACTCATCTCATAAAATCCACCCAGCCTTTCGAAAGATTGAATATAGATTTCAAAGGACCTCTACCAAGCACAAATCAGAATAGGTATTTCCTTAACATAGTAGATGAATATTCAAGGTTTCCCTTTGTATTCCCCTGTGCAAATATGGCTGCTTCAACTGTTATTAGTTGTCTTTCACAGTTGTTCTCTATTTTTGGTATGCCAGCTTATATCCATTCAGACAGGGGATCCTCGTTCATGAGTAACGAACTTCAGGAGTTTTTGGCTAGCAAAGGTATTGCCTGCAGCAGAACAACAAGCTACAACCCTCAAGGCAATGGTCAAGTGGAGCGGTTCAATGGTACTATATGGAAGGCAGTTACAATGACATTAAAGTCGCGCAATCTACCTGTTCAACACTGGCAAACTGTCCTACCTGATGCTCTTCACTCTATTAGATCACTGCTGTGCACAGCTACTAATGCAACCCCTCATGAAAGACTCCTCAACTATTCACGTCGTTCCTCTACGGGAGCCTCCGTGCCCACTTGGTTATGTCATCCTGGACCCGTTCTCCTGAAGAGTCACCGTAGGATGAACAAGACGGATCCTTTAGTGGAAGAGGTAGAGCTCCTGCAAGCTAATCCACATTACGCCCACATTCGCTACCAAAATGGTGAAGAGACTACAGTATCTACAAGACATTTAGCCCCAGTTGAAATCCCTATTAGTGTGGAATCTCAAGATACACCAATAGATGTGAAAGATGCTTCGTTTTCTCCTGGAAAGCCCCTTGAGACTACCCCTATGGAAATAGAGGATTCTGCTCCAGCAGTTAATCAAACCCCGCTGGAAAATATCGAACCTGGTGAAGAGGCTCAAGGGCTACGAAGGTCGGGACGTGTACGTCGCCCACCTAACAGTTTGGGAGATTACTGTCTCTGATATTTTAGAAGGGGGAGATTGTAGTGATACTGGTCCTGTGGGGAGCAGCAGCAGGATAATACTGCACCACCTCTAGGGGCCCTTAACAACAACAACAGTTTGGTGTGTGTCATGGGCACCAACACATGGTGTGTGATTCTCTCCTACTTTATCCATTTATCAGCGATGCAGATTACATGGTGAGTTTAAATATGTGGCCTGTAGTTATAACTTTTCTCTTGACATATGCAAGACATCACCATCCCTATAGAAGTCATTATTAGATGTACTAGTCATTATATTTTGTTGTTGCAGAAGTACTATGAAGATTCTATGTTCAATAAAGCCTAGAGATAAGGCCTGTGTTTCTATCACAACAAGTTCGTTACTCATGAACGAGGATCCCCTGTCTGAATGGATATAAGCTGGCATACCAAAAATAGAGAACAACTGTGAAAGACAACTAATAACAGTTGAAGCAGTCATATTTGCTCAGGGGAACACAAAGGGAAACCTTGAATATTCATCTACTATGTTAAGGAAATCTCTATTCTGATTTATGCTTGGTAGAGGTCCTTTGAAATCTATATTCAGTCTATCGAAAGGCTGGGTGGATTTTATGAGATGAGTCTTCTCTGGCTCTTGAAAGTTTGCCTTGCACTCTGCACGTACTCCGCATGCTCTGATCACTTTTGACACATCTTCCACTGAGTAGGGCATGTTCTTTGATTTGACAAAATGGTACAGGCACATAACTCCTGGGTGACACAAAGCCTTATGGAGCGCTGAGAGTGATTGCAAATCATGACATGCTGCTCCACAGTGGGACCTAGAGAATGCATCAGGTGAGATGTTCTCTTGACCCGGTCGGTACAGAATATCAAAGTCATAACATGATAGTTCCATCCTCCAGCATAATATATTGTCATTCTTTATCCTACTTTTGTGCCTCTTGTTGAACATATACATCACAGATCGTTGGTCAGTCCTTATGGTAAAATGTCAACCAAATAAATAATGCCTCCAGTGGAAAACTGCTTCTATGATGGCCTGGGATTCCTTTTCTACAGCAGCGTAATACTTCTCTGATCCTTGAAAAGTTCTCAAAAAGAAGGCTACTGGTCGTCCTGCCTGAGATAAGACTGCAGCAATGGCAATATCAGATGCATCCGTTTCCACTTCGAATGGTAGGGACTCATCAACGGCTTGAACTACTGAGTTTTCAATGTCCTGTTTGAGAGTTTGGAAAGAGGCTTCTGCTTCCTTTGTCACAGGAAATATCATGGTAGCACTCAATGGATGAACTTTACTTGAATAGTTGTAGATCCATTGTGAGTAATAAGCAAAGAGACCAAGAGATCGTCGGAGTGACTTTTTGTCTTGAGGCACTGGAAATTTCTGTAGGGGTCATAGTCGTTCAGGGTCTGGGAATATTGAACCTCCTTCTACTATAACCAAGGATGCTAAGCCTTTTAGTTGAAAAAGTGCACTTCTCTTCATTGTAACTGATATTTTTCTTCTAGGCGGCATCCAAAAACTTATCAAGGTTTGCATCATGTTCCTCCTGGGTCTTGCCACAAATGGTAACAATATCTAAATACCCATAAGTCCCCATGAGTTGCTCTTCCTGAATGAGTGAATCCATAATTCGTTGGAAGCAGGCTACCCCATTGGTGACTCCAAAAGGGACTCTGGTAAACTGATACAGGCCATCACTAGCCTGAAACGCTGTTTATGGTTTATCTTCATTCCTTATAGGGACTTGATGATAGGCACTCCATAGATCAATTGTGCTAAACACATATCATTATTATTATCAAAAAGAAGCACTAAGCCACAAGGGCTAAACAGCGCTGCAGGGTAGGAAAGGAAGTGAGGGTATTGGGTGGAAGAATGGGGGAGGGGGGATCAGTAGGTTACAGAAAACAGCGGGGCAAGGGATAGCGCAGGGTAGAGGGTAGCAAAAGATCAATGTAGAAAGGGCTGAAGGTATCATCAGAGTTTGCGAGGTAAGTCAGTTGTCAAAAAGTCAATGAGAGGATCCGGATGAAAGGTGGGTCAATCAGCGAGAAGGGAAGGTAGAGAGCAGCGGAGCGAAGATGACGTTGGAGGTAAATTCTGCATGCTCGTTGATAAAGTGGGCACTCTAACAGAATGTGGCTGACCGATAATGGAACCTGACAATTCTCACAGAGAGCAGCAGGGTGCCTCTCCATGAGATATCCATGAGTAAGACGAGTATGGCCAATGCGGAGACGGGAGAGAGTAGTCTCCCAACCTCGGCACTGGTGACAAGAAGACGGCCAGTAACCTATACGTGGTTTAATAAATTGAAGTTTGTTACCGAGTAGA
>NW_027197721.1:15000-55768 GCF_038502225.1 Cherax quadricarinatus | reverse complement strand
TGTGTGTGTAATTTTGTGTGTAATTTTGTGTGGAATTATGTCTGGGTTTATTATGTACTGAAAAGTAGGTGGCTTGTGCATTGTAATATAAGTCTCAGTGGTCCTTGGCTGCCCACAACTTCTTGTGACCTGACCCCCAACCTCCTGGGACTTACCGGCACGTACTTACATTGTGTGTGTGTGTGTGTGTGTGTGTGTGTGTGTGTGTGTATGTATGTGTGTGAGTGTCTGTGTGTTTGTGTATGTGTGTGTATATGTGTGTGTGTGTGTGTGTTTGTGTATGTGTGTGTATATATATATATATATATATGTGTGTGTGTGTGTGTGTGTGTGTGTATGTTTGTGTATGTGTGTGTGTGTGTGTAATTATGTGTCGAATTATGTGTGGGTTTATTATGTGTCTGAAAAGTAGGTGGCTTGTGCTTGGAGTGTAATGTGGATTCTCAGTTGTCGCTTGTGTCCACAACCTCTTGTGACCTGACTCCCACCCTGCTGAGACTTACGTTCACCTACTTACAATGTTGCCTATGCTCGACCTGCTTATAGTAAGTTAATCGCCTTGTTCAATGGATTACCATTTGCTATTCCTTATTGAATACTTGAGTGCCTATTCTTTATCGTGCTATGAGAGTTAGACCATTCACATTCAGCTTGGCGGTTAATTGGAACCTGGAACCCCACACCCAAACAACCACTCATAGGTGATACAGTACTTGTAGTGCAGCTGTAGCACTGTAGATTGTCCAGCTCGATGTGACGTCCTGGCGTAGATCCAGCTCGATGTACGTCCTGGCGTAGATCCACCTCAATTTCTTCTCGTTAATAATGTACCCTATTCATTGTATTTCTCTCACTGGTCGCACGATTGTTTCACTTTATTATCTTTCTTGGGTGACACTTGACAACGTCGCCTTACACACTAGCCTGCCCACTCTGCGCCACAACGTTTTTATTTTCTAGATCACTTACAAAATTGTGGCTCTCCCCACACTTATGTGGCTCAGGCAGATTAAAAATCACTTCTAGGATTGTTCACTACCCTGACACACTTAGCAACCCTTGCAGAACACTTGCATAGCCCTCAAAAACACTGTGTGTGTGTGTTTATGAATGTGTGTGTGTGTGTATTTGTGTGTGTGTGTGTATGTGTGTGTGACTGTGTGTGTACTCACCTAGTTGTACTCACCTAGTTGAGGTTGCAGGGGTCGAGCCCAAGCTCCTGGTCCCGCCTCTTCACTGGTCGCTACTAGGTCACTCTCCCTGAACCGTGAGCTTTATTATTCCTCTGCTTAAAGCTTTGTATGGATCCTGCCTCCACTACATCGCTTCCCAAACTATACCACTTCCTGACTACTCTGTGGCTGAAGAAGTACTTCCTAACATCCCTGTGATTCCTCTGTGTCTTCAACTTCCAACTGTGTCTCCTTGTTGCCGTGTCCCATCTCTGAAACATCCTGTCTTTGTCCACCTTGTCAATTCCTTTCAGTATTTTGTATGTCGTTATTATGTTCCCCATATCTCTCCTGTCCTCCAGTGTCGTCAGGGTGATTTCCCTTAACCTCTCCTCGTAGGACATACCTCCTGTGTGTGTGTGTGTGTGTGTGTGTGTGTGTACTCACCTATTTGTACTCACCTATTTGTGGTTGTAGGGGTCGCTGACTGCTACTAGGTCCTCTCTCTCCCTGCTCCTTGAGCTTTATCATACCTCGCCTTAAAACTATGTATGGTTCCCGCCTCCACTACGTCACTTTCTAGGCTATTCCACTGCCTGACTACTCTAGGACTGAAGAAATACTTCCTAACATCCCTTTGATTCATCTGAGTCTTCAACTTCCAATTGTGGCCTCTTGTGTCTGTGTCCCTTCTCTGGAACATCTTGTCTTTGTCCACCTTGTCTATTCCGCGCAGTATTTTATATGTCGTTATCATGTCTCCCCTGACCCTCCTGTCCTCCAGTTTCGTCAGGCCGATTTCTCTCAACCTTTCTTCGTAGGACATTCCCCGTAGCTTTGACACTTTCTCTAATTTCTTGACGTGCTTGACTAGGTGTGGATTCCAAACTGGTGCTGCATACTCCAGTATGGGCCTGACGTAAATGGTATAGAGAATCTTGAATGAATCCTTACTGAGGTATCGGAACGCTATCCGTAGGTTTGCCAGGCGCCCGTATGCTGCAGCAGTTATCTGATTGATGTGCCCCAGATCTTTTTCCTTAAGTGAGGTTTGCAGTCTTTGGCCATCTAAACAATATTGTGTCTGCGGTCTTCTTTGCCCTTCCCCAATCTTCATGTCTCTGCATTTGGCAGGGTTAAACTCAAGGAGCCAGTAGCTGGACCAGGCTTGTAGGCTGTCCAGGTCTCTTTGTAGTCCTGCCTGATCCTCATCCGATTTTATTCTTCTCATTAACTTCACATTATCTGCAAACAAGGACACTTCTGAGTATATCCTTTCCGTTATGTAGTTCACATATACCAAGAACAGCACAGGTCCTAGGACTGACCCCTCTGGAACCCCGCTTGTCACAGGCGCCCACTCTGACACCTCGTCACGTACCATGACTCGTTGTTGCCTCCCTGTCAGGTATTCTCTGATCCATTGCAGTGCCTTTCCTGTTACGTGTGCCTGATCCTCTAGCTTTTGTAGTAACCTCTTGTGAGGAACTGTGTCGAAGGCCCTCTTGCAGTCCAAAAAAATGCAGTCGATCCACCCCTCTCTCTCTTGTCTTATTTCTCTCACCTTGTCATACAACTCTAGTAGGTTTGTGACACAGGATTTTCCTTCCCTGAAACCGTGCTGGTTGTCAATTATACACTTGTTTCTTTCCAGGTGCTCCACCACTCTCCTCCTGATGATCTTCTCCATGACCTTGCATACTATACACGTTAGTGATACAGGTCTGTAGTTTAGTGCCTCATGTATGTTTCCCTTTTTAAAAATTGGGACTACATTTGCCATCTTCCATACCTCAGGGAGTTGCCCAGTTTCAAATGATGTGTTGAAGATCTTTGTTAATTGCACACACAATATCTCTGCTCCCTCTTTAAGGACCCACGGAGAGATGTTGTCTGGTCCCACCGCCTTTGAGGTGTCAAGTTCGCATAGCAGCTTCTTCACCTCCTCCTTGGTTATATGTACCTCATCCAGCACTTGCTGGTGTACCCGCCTGTTCTGATTTCCTGGACTCCTACTGGTTTGCACAGTAAATACTTCTTTAAATCTCGTGTTGAGCTCCTGACATACATCTCGGTCGTTTCTTGTGAATTCCCCATCACCCTTCCTCAGTCTGATTACCTGATCCTTGACTGTTGTTTTCCGTTATTGGGCCGTGCGGACGTGCTGCGCAGTAGCTCCTGATTGAGTTGGCTTTTGCGCAGTGTTGACGTGTACTTGGCTCTGTGAAGACCTGTTTGCGCGCTCTCTAGAATTGAAGCAAGATGCCCTCCATCGAGCAACTTTACCAACAGCTTAAGGAAGAATTGAGGTTGGCGAATATGGAAATTCGGCGACTGACCGAGGAAAACAAGAAGATTCGTAGCAGTCCTCCTGTTTTGAGTCCTCAGGTCAAGAAGGGAAACTGGTCAGTGGCTGGACAGCAGGGAAAGAAGTTGACGATCAAGAAGATGAATGGAAAGGTAGAAACGATGAAGAAGAAAGAGACTGCCGTGGAAACTGTTGTGGAAACATCCAATACATTCTCAGTGCTACCCGACGAATGTGAGTCGACTACTGGGAACGAGACGACGAAAGACATTAAGGAAGGTAAGAATATTGTTGTTGTTGGGGATAGCCAAGTTAGGTATATGGATAGGGCGTTCTGCTTGAAGGACAGGAGTAGGAGACAGAGAGTTTGCTTTCCTGGGGCTGGGATGGAGGATATTGTTAGCCGTCTGGATGACATCATGAAAGGTAATGGGAGCAATCCTATTATCTGTCTCAGTGCTGGAGGCAACGATGTTGGCAGACGTAGGAGTGAGGACCTGATTAGCAGGTATAGGTCAGCAATAGAAATAATTAGAAGTAAGGGTGGGAACCCTCTCATATGTGGTATTTTGCCAAGGAGGGGAGTTGGAAATGAATGGTTGTCCAGGGCAATTGGTGTCAATTGCTGGCTGGACAAATACTGTAAGGAAAATGCAGTAACATTCATTGACAACTGGGACCTCTTCTATGGCAGAAATGACATGTTTGCTAGGGATGGGGTTCACTTATCTAGGTGTGGGGTGGGAGCACTGGCAACTGCAGTGGAGGGAGCAGTTAGGACTTTAAACTAGGAATAGTTAGTGGTATGGGTTTTGGCAGGAAAGCAGTGAAGTCCCAGTGTAGTAATATTACGAGTTCTAGGGGAACTAGTAATAATAAGAACGAGATAGATATTGAAAAGCCAGGGACCTTGGGTGATAAGGACAGTAATAGGTTTAGTAGAAAAATAGAAATGAGCAGGAAGGGTAAAGAGAAAGGAGAGTCTTTCAATGTTTATTATGCTAATTGCCGTAGTGCTAGGAATAAGATGGACGAGTTGAGATTAGTTGCTAGTGTAGGTAACATTGATGTATTTGCCTTAACTGAGACGTGGTTTAATTCAAAAAGTCGGGACATGCCTGCGGAATGTCATATTCAGGGTTTTAAATTGTTCCAAGAAGATAGAAGTATTGGGAGGGGGGGTGGGGTGGCATTGTATGTCCGAGATCGCTTGAACTGTTGCATAAAAACGGGTATTAAGTCTGAAGTAACACATACAGAGTCTGTTTGGATAGAATTTTCAGAGGGGCATGAAAAACTGATTTTAGGAGTGATATACCGTCCCCCAAACTTAGATAGGGACCAAGGGAAACTACTATGGGAGGAAATTGTTAAGGCCACAAGGCACGATAATGTAGTAATTCTAGGAGACTTTAACTTTAGTCATGTTGATTGGAATTTCTTGACTGGGAATTTAGAATCATACGACTTCTTAGAAGTATTTCAGGATTGTTTTTTGAAGCAGTTTGTGACAGAACCTACAAGGGGAAATAACCTGCTTGACTTAGTTATGGCAAACAATGAATCCCTTGTTAATAATTTAGAAATTTCAGAGGAACTGGGTGCTAGCGACCACAAATCAATTACATTTAGCATTGAATGGAAGTACGTTAGTAGCGATAACTCAGTAACAGTCCCAGATTTTCGCTTAGCAGATTACGATGGGCTTAGAGAACACTTATCATCTGTTGACTGGGGTAACGAAGAGAGCTATCAATATGACAGTTTTCTGAACACTATACATGCTGCTCAAAGAGCGTTTATCCCATATAAAGAAATTAGATCAAATAGAAATGACCCAAAATGGATGAATAATAGGCTCAAATATCTACTAGGGCAAAAGAAAGGAATTTATAGGCGTATCAAAAGAGGTGAGGGTCATCTTATGAATCAGTATATTGACATTAAGAGGGACATTAAAAAGGGGATAAGAAAAGCTAAAAGGGACTATGAAATTAAAGTTGCTAGGGATTCTAAAACTAACCCAAAAAGTTTTTTCCAGGTCTATAGAACAAAAGTTAGAGATAAGATAGGTCCCCTTAAAAATAACTATGGGCACCTTACTGACAAAGAGAATGAAATGTGCTTGATTTTAAATAATTATTTTCTCTCAGTTTTTACACAGGAAGACACTAACAATATTCCAGTAATTAATTTTTACAGTGGGCTAGAAGAAGATAAATTATGTAACATCACAGTCACTAGTGAGATGGTTGTGAGGCAGATAGACAGACTGAAGCAAAATAAGTCGCCAGGTCCTGATGAGGTTTTTTCAAGGGTTCTTAAGGAATGCAAAATGGAACTCTGTGAACCATTAACTAATATTTTTAATTTATCTCTTCAAACAGGTGTAGTGTCTGATATGTGGAAGATGGCTAATGTAACTCCTATTTTTAAAACAGGGGACAAGTCGTTACCGTCAAATTACCGCCCAATAAGCCTGACCTCAATTGTAGGCAAATTACTAGAGTCAATTATAGCTGAGATTATAAGAAGCCATCTCGATAAGCATAGCTTGATTAATGATACTCAGCATGGATTCACAAGAGGCCGGTCTTGTCTAACTAATTTATTAACTTTCTTCAGTAAAGCTTTTGAGGCTGTTGACCACAATAAAGAATTTGATATTATTTACTTAGATTTTAGTAAGGCTTTTGATAGAGTTCCGCACCATAGACTGTTAAAGAAAGTGGCAGCTCATGGCATTGGGGGAAAAGTGCTCTCGTGGATCGAGTCATGGCTCACTGACAGGAAGCAGAGAGTGTCCATAAATGGGGTTAAATCCGAGTGGGGATCTGTAACAAGTGGCGTTCCACAGGGATCAGTCTTGGGCCCGTTGTTGTTTATAATATATATCAATGATCTTGATGAGGGAATTACTAGTGATATGAGCAAATTCGCCGATGACACAAAGATAGGTAGGATAATTGATTCAAACGTAGATGTTAGGGAACTTCAGGAGGATTTAAACAAACTCTATTCTTGGTCAGAAAAGTGGCAGATGCAGTTCAATGTAGATAAATGCAAGGTTCTGAGGCTTGGGAGTGCCCATAACACTAGTACTTATAAATTAAATGATGTAGAACTTAGCCATACAGATTGCGAAAAGGACTTGGGGGTTATGGTGAGCAGCAACCTTAAACCAAGACAGCAATGCCTAAGCGTACGTAATAAGGCAAATAGATTACTGGGATTTATATCAAGAAGTGTAAGCAACAGAAGTCCAGAGGTCATACTGCAGCTTTATACATCATTAGTAAGGCCTCACCTAGATTATGCAGCTCAGTTCTGGTCTCCGTATTACAAAATGGACATAAATTCGTTAGAAAACATTCAGCGTAGGATGACTAAATTAATACATAGCATCAGAAATCTTCCTTATGAAGAAAGATTGAAGACTCTTAAGTTACATTCACTTGTTAGACGAAGAATGAGGGGAGACCTGATCGAAGTGTATAAGTGGAAGATAGGTATAAATAAAGGGGATATTAATAAGGTCTTGAGGATGTCTCTCCAAGAGAGAACGCGCAGTAATGGATTTAAATTAGGTAAGTTTAGATTTAGAAAGGACATAGGAAAGTATTGGTTTGGAAATAGGGTAGTTGATGAGTGGAACAGTCTACCTAGTTGGGTTATTGAGGCTGGGACTTTGGGTAGTTTCAAATCTAGGTTGGATAAGTACATGAGTGGGAGGGGTTGGATTTGAGTGGGACTTTCACATCAGAGCTTATTTCTTGGGTGGCATTGAAAATTGGGTTGGGCAAATGTTTTGTTAGTGGGATGAATTGTAAAGGACCTGCCTAGTATGGGCCAGCAGGCCTCCTGCAGTGTTCCTCCTTTTCTTATGTTCTTATGTTCTTATGTTCCTGATGTGGCTGTACAACAGCTTCTGGTCAGTCTTTACTTTCGATGCTGTCATTTTCATATTGTCTCTGAGCCTCCCTTCTTATCTGTGCATATTCATTTCTGGCTCTTCGGCTAATCTCTTTATTTTCCTGAGTTCTCTGTCTTCTGTACCTTTTCCATTCTCTAGTACACCTAGTTTTTGCCTCCCTACACCTTTGGGTGAACCAAGGACTCTTTCTGTTCTTCCCATTATTTCTGTTTCCCTTGGGAACAAACCTCTCCTCTGCCTCCTTGCATTTTGTTGCCACATAGTCAATCATTTCTTTTACTGGTTTTCCAATCAGTTCCCTCTCCCACTGAATGTCTTGAAGGAAGTTCCTCATGCCCGAGTAGTGTGTGTGTGTGTGTGTGTATAAAACAACCCTGGTACTTCACGGTGGTACGGTGGACCAAGGTGTCAAGAATTTCACCGAGCTTCCCAGGAGAGAGGCTGGTAAAACTACTGCGGGTTTGAAACCCGGGTAGTTGCATTATTGACATTGCTTCAGTCAATTTTTTTCTGCAGATACATTATGCAGTAGAGAGGAAATATAACTAACAAAATGGGAAATTACTTACACATTACAAATGATGATAATATTTAGTTTTCAAGGACTCATTACATGAATTTTTTTGAAATATGAAATATAAAAAGCTCCAGGCAGAGTACAACTAGACAGCCGAAGAGTCCAACGAAGAGGATCACAAACATTCCCTGAAATGCGTTAAAGATTATTCTATTATTTATCTAAATACACACTTTAAGGCTGAATTGTAACTTTAAAACTGAGGTAAGATATTATATATGTATATTATATATGTATATAATATATATATATATATATATATATATATATATATATATATATATATATATATATATATATATATATATATATTATATATATATATATAAAAGAAACTTTCGTTTTTCTTTTTGGGCCACCCTGCCTTGGTGGGATACGGCCGGTGTGTTGAAAGAAAGAAAGAAAGAAAGAAAGAAAGAAAGAAAGATATATATATATATATATATATATGTCGTGCCGAATATGTAAAACTGGTCAATTAGCAAGAACTCATTCAAAATTAAGTCCTTTCTAAAATTTTCTCTTATACGTTTAAAGATATATTTTTTTCATTAATGTTGATGTAAAAATTTATAATTTTGCACCAAAAGGAACTTAGAAAACTTACCTAACCTTATTATAACAAACGCAATTTATTTTAGCCTAACCCAACTAAATATATTTTAGATTTGTTTACAATAATTTAATACTAAACAAACACAGTGAAATATATTTTTTTCGTTAGGGTCAGAATGATTTTGGCGATATAATTGCATACACAAATTTTCACTTGTCCTATATGGCAAGATGAGCCTTGCTATTTAAGCCAAGATCGCAAGTTCTGCCTATTCGGCACGACATATATATATATATATATATATATATATATATATATATATATATATATATATATATATATATATATATATATATATATATATATATATATATATTTACTGAACAACCGCTATGAAAAAATAGCGAAATTCCAAGCGCTTTCGTGAATTCTCACATTATCAAGTAACTATAAAAATAAAAGGTTAACGGGAAGGCATTATGAAGACCAGACGACACGTCACGTGACTGCTTGTGATGATGTAGGAAAGTTGTCAGTGAAACTTGGCTTTTATTCTACCCAAAAAAAATTGTCTAATGTACCTTAAATTCTTCCCCAATTTTATTAGTTATAAGTGAATCCAATTTATATAAACTAATAGAAATATTCATATTATTTTAAAATCTGTTTTTATGAAATAAGATTCAATTATATTCCTGTCGACCAAGGACTTGCTTGATACTATTTTCTCAACTTTTTAAAATCAATTGGATGGTTAAAATCTCTTACATGAATAAATAGAGCATTGGAATCTTATCCAGTTCTAATGCTATATTTATGTTGTTTTAATCTTAGTTCCAGATTTTTACCAGTTTGACCGTAATAAACTTTATCGCAAATTTTACAAGGAATCTTATAGACACATCCATCAGCATTTTGGGGGGAATTCTTTATCAAAAGTTTTTTTACTGTATCAAGATTTTTGAATACAACTTTAAATACAATACAATATTAAAAGTCTTAAGAAGAGAAGGCATAACAACCAAGTTTTCATGGTAAACAGGGGCGCCACTAGTATGATAAGAGACAAGACAATAAGTGTCAGGGGCCCAAGACTGTTCAACTGCCTCCCAGCATACATAAGGGGGATTACCAATAAACCCCTGACTGTCTTCAAGCAGGCACTGTAGAGGCACCTAAAGTTAGTACCTGACCAGCCGGGCTGTGGTTCTTAGGTCGGGTTACGTGCACCCAACAGTAGCAGCCTGGTCGATCAGTCCCTGATCCACCATTAGGCCTGGTCACAGACCGGGCCGCGGGGGTGTTGACCCTCCGGAACACTCTCCAGGTATTCTCCAGGTAAGGTTGAATAAGGTTGGTTGTCCCTTTTTCCATGGCAAAAGGTATTTCTGGCTGTTTTAAAGAATTTATCAAATAACTTTCATGGGAATCTGAGATCATTAGCTATTTCATAAATTTCGGAGATTTCTTCATCTATGAACTCTGGACTGCAAATACGTAAAGCTCCGCGTAATATATCAATTGTTTACTGTCATCTTTGTGGTGGCTGGTGGCCTGGTGGCTAACGCTCCCGCTTCACACACGGAGGGCCCGGGTTCGATTCCCGGCGGGTGGAAACATTTCGACACGTTTCCTTGCACCTGTTGTCTTGTTCACCTAGCAGCAAATAGGTACCTGGGTGTTAGTGGACTGGTGTGGGTGGCATCCTGAGGGACAAGATTGAGGACCACAATGGAAATAAGTTAGACAGTCCTCGATGACCCACTGACTTTCTTGGGTTATCCTGGGTGGCTAACCCTCCGGGGTTAAAAATCCGAACGAAATCTTATCTAATCTTATTGCTTGTATATATATATATATATGTACTCACCTAATTGTACTCACCTAATTGTGGTTGCAGGGGTCGAGACTCAGCTCCTGGCCCCGCCTCTTCACTGATCGATACTAGATCCTCTCTCTCTCTGCTTCCTGAGCTTTGTCATACCTCTTCTTAAAACTATGTATAGTTCCTGCCTCAACTACTTCACTTGCTAGGCTATTCCACTTGCTGACAACTCTATGACTGAAGAAATACTTCCTAAAGTCCCTGTGACTCGTCTGAGTCTTCAGCTTCCAGTTGTGACCCCTTGTCCCTGTGTCTCCTCTCTGGAACATCCTATCTCTGTCCACCTTGTCTCTTCCCCGCAGTATCTTGTATGTCGTTATCATGTCTCCCCTGACCCTTCTGTCCTCCAGTGTCGTCAGTCCGATTTCCCTTAACCTTTCCTAGTACGACATTCCCTTGAGCTCTGGTACTAGCCTAGTTGCAAACCTTTGTACTTTCTCTAACTTCTTGACGTGCTTGACCAGGTGTGGGTTCCAGACTGGTGCTGCATACTCCAGTATGGGCCTAACATACACAGTGTACAGTGTCTAGAACGATTCCTTATTAAGGTATCGGAACGCTATTCTCAGGTTTGCCAGGCGCCCGTATGCTGCAGCGGTTATTTGGTTGATGTGTGCCTCCGGTGATGTGCTCGGTGTTATGGTCACCCCAAGGTCTTTCTCCCTGAGTGAGGTCTGTAGTCTTTGTCCACCTAGCCTATACTCTGTCTGCGGTCTTCTTTGCCCCTCCCCAATCTTCATGACTTTGCATTTGGCTGGATTGAATTCGAGAAGCCAGTTACTGTCCAGCCTGTCCAGGTCTCTTTGCAGTCCTGCCTCATCCTCCTCCGATTTAATTCTTCTCATCAACTTCACGTCATCTGCGAACAGGGACACTTCAGAGTCTATTCCTTCCATCATGTCGTTCACATATATCAAAAATAGCACTGGTCCTAGAACTGACCCCTGTGGAACCCCGCTCGTAACAGGCGCCCACTGTGATACCTCTTCACGTACCATGACTCGTTGCTGCCTCCCTGTCAGGTATTCCCTTATCCATTGCAGTGCCCTCCCTTTTACATGCGCCTGATCCTCCAGCATCTGCACTAATCTCTTGTGGGGAACTGTGTCAAAAGCCTTCCTGCAGTCTAGGAAAACGCAATCTACCCACCCCTCTCTCTCGTGTCTTACTTTTGTTACCTTGTCATAAAACTCCAGGAGGTTTGTGATACAAGATTTGCCTTCCATGAACCCATGCTGGTTTTCATTTATAATCTTGTTCCTTTCCAGGTGTTCGACCACTCTCCTCCTGATAATCTTCTCCATGACTATGCACACAATACATGTCAGAGACACAGGTCTGTAGTTTAGTGCCTCGTTTCTGTTTCCTTTCTTAAATATGGGGACTACATTAGCTGTCTTCCATTTCTCAGGTAGTTGCCCAGTTTCAAGGGATGTGTTGAAGATTGTGGTTAGACGCACGTATTTTGACTTTAAATAAAATATATATTAAATACAGGGGGTGGTAGGAGAAAATTCTCAAATTGCTTCAGGGAGAACCTTGAGTGTTCCCTAAAGCAAGTTTATTTTTTTCTCTGAGGATGAGGGTCCCTAGGACAGTTCTAGAGGTGGTACCTCCCTATATATATATATATATATATATATATATATATATATATATATATATATATATATATATATATATATATATATACACACACCAGTATACCAGGAAAAGTGTACGGTAGGGTTATTATTGAAAGAATTAGAGGTAAGACAGAATGTAGAATTGCAGATGAGCAGGGAGGTTTTAGAGTGGGTAGGGGATGTGTAGATCAATGTTTACATTGAAGAATATATGTGAACAGTATTTAGATAAAGGTAGAGAAGTTTTTATTGCATTTATGGATTTAGAAAAGGCATATGATAGAGTGGATAGAGGAGCAATGTGGCAGATGTTGCAAGTGTATGGAATAGGTGGTAAGTTACTAAATGCTGTTAAGAGTTTTTATGAGGATAGTGAGGCTCAGGTTAGGGTGTGTAGAAGAGAGGGAGACTACTTCCCGGTAAAAGTAGGTCTTAGACAGGGAAGTGTAATGTCACCATGGTTGTTTAATATATTTATAGATGGGGTTGTAAGAGAAGTAAATGCTAGGGTGTTCGGGGGAGGGGTGGGATTAAATTATGGGGAATCAAATACAAAATGGGAAGTGACACAGTTACTTTTTGCTGATGATACTGTGCTTATGGGAGGCTCTAAAGAAAAATTGCAAAGGTTAGTGGATGAGTTTGAGAATGTGTGTAAAGGTAGAAAGTTGAAAGTGAACATAGAAAAGAGTAACGTGATGAGGGTATCAAATGATTTAGATAAAGGAAAATTGGATATCACATTGAAAAGGAGAAGTATGGAAGAAGTGAAAGTTTTCAGATATTTGGGAGTTGACGTGTCAGTGGATGGATTTATGAAGGATGAGGTTAATCATGGAATTGATGAAGAAAAACAATGTGAGTGGTGCATTGAGGTATATGTGGAGACAAGAAAATGTTATCTATGGAGGCAAAGAAGGGAATGTATGAAAGTATAGTAGTACCAACACTCTTATATGGGTGTGAAGCTTGGGTTGTAAATGCTGCAGCGAGGAGGCGGTTAGAGGCAGTGGAGATGTCCTGTCTAAGGGCAATGTGTGGTGTGAATATTATGCAGAAAATTCGGAGTGTGGAAATTAGGAGAAGGTGTGGAGTTAATAAAAGTATTAGTCAGAGGGCTGAATAGGGGTTGTTGAGGTGGTTTGGTCATTTAGAGAGAATGGATCAAAGTAAAATGACATGGAGAGCGTATAAATCTGTAAGAGAAAGAAGGCGGGGTAGGGGTTGTCCTCGAAAAGGCTGGAGGGAGGGGGTACAAGAGGTTTTGTGGGTGAGGGGGTTGGACTTCCAGCAAGCGTGCGTGAGCGTGTTAGATAGGACTGAATGGAGACGAATGGTATTTGGGACCAGACGAGCTGTTGGTGTGTGAGTAGGGTAATATTTAGTAAAGGGATTCAGAGAAACCGGTTATTTTATATAGCCGGATTTGAATCCTGGAAATGGGAAGTACAATGCCTGCACTCTAAACGAGGGGTTTTGGGATATTTGCAATTTGGAGGGATATGTTGTGTATCTTTATATACAGACCCCTGGCAGTCTTCAAGCTGGCACTGGACAAGCACCTAAAGTCGGTTCCTGACCAGCCGGGCTGTGGCTCGTACGTTGGTTTGCGTGCAGCCAGCCGTAACAGCCTGGTTGATCAGGCTCTGATCCACCAGGAGGCCTGGTCACAGACCGGGCCGGGGGGGCGTTGACCCCCGGAACTCTCTCCAGGTAAACTCCAGGTATATACTTCTAAACTGTTGCATTCTGGGCAGCTCTGCAAAAACAGTGATTATGTGCGAGTGAAATGAAAGTGTTGAATGATGATGAAAGTATTTTTTTTGGGGGGGGGAGGGATTTTCTGTTTGGGTCACCCTGCCTCGGTGGGAGACGGCCGACTTGTTAAAAAAAAAATCTTCCGTGCGTACAATAATATAATATAATGTTGAGTTAGTACACAAACACGGAGTAGAATGAAATTAACTCAGAGGCGTCCACACCAACGTATGTCCCTCGATTTCGGGTACAACATCTAGCTTAGCTGGATGCACCATTGTTAAGGATTGTGTGGTCCAGTGATCTAAGTCGTCATGCGTTTTCGCTCACCATGAGGAGAGCCAAAACAGCATGGGTTCGACTCCTTGGCTAGTGTATTGTTGTTATTGATCAAAACCTCTTGTTCCGTGGGTACAAGCGCTTTCGTGCAATATATATATATATTGCAGGAAATCGCTTGGAATTTCATTATTCTTTCACAGTGGTTGTTTTGCGCATATATATATATATATATATATATATATATATATATATATATATACATATATATATATATATATATATATGTGGAGACAAAGAACTTTGTCCTTGGAGGCAAAGAGGGGAATGTATGAGAGTATAGTTTTACCAACGCTCTTATATGGGTGTGAAGCGTGGGTGATGAATGTTGCAGCGAGGAGAAGGCTGGAGGCAGTGGAGATGTCATGTCTGAGGGCAATGTGTGGTGTGAATATAATGCAGAGAATTAGTAGTTTGGAAGTTAGGAGGAGGTGCGGGATTACCAAAACTGTTGTCCAGAGGGCTGAGGAAGGGTTGTTGAGGTGGTTCGGGCATGTAGAGAGAATGGAGCGAAACAGAATGACTTCAAGAGTGTATCAGTCTGTAGTGGAAGGAAGGCGGGGTAGGGGTCGGCCTAGGAAGGGTTGGAGGGAGGGGGTAAAGGAGGTTTTGTGTGCGAGGGGCTTGGACTTCCAGCAGGCATGCGTGAGCGTGTTTGATAGGAGTGAATGGAGACAAATGGTTTTTAATACTTGACGTGCTGTTGGAGTGTGAGCAAAGTAACATTTATGAAGGGATTCAGGGAAACCGGCAGGCCGGACTTGAGTTCTGGAGATGGGAAGTACAGTGCCTGCACTCTGAAGGAGGGGTGTTAATGTTGCAGTTTAAAAACTGTAGTGTAAAGCACCCTTCTGGCAAGACAGTGATGGAGTGAATGATGGTGAAAGTTTTTCTTTTTCGGGCCACCCTGCCTTGGTGGGAATCGGCCGGTGTGATAATAAAAAAAAAAATATATATATATATATATATATATATATATATATATATATATATATATATATATATATATATATATATATATTTTAGAGTTATAACTATTTTACAAAATAATATTTCTCTACCTTAATCAAATGAACCTTTGCCCAGAAGCAAAGAAATGACCATTCATTTCAATATTTTTTTAGAAACTGTCACCAAAGTTGCAGTTTGTTTGTGCAGGCAACATACAGCTCCTGCATAACTTTGATTGCACGTTCAGCACACTGATTACTTCTTTGTATATTAAGTGCGGACGGCTCCTGCTTCCAGGAATTTTTCAATGAGTTCTGTGCTTTTTTGTAAGGTTTCAATATTTCTGGCAATAATCTGTCAAAGTGTATGAAATAAATCTGCATATCTTCTCCAAAGTCTTCCTTCTTGTACATATAAAAATGAATGCAAGAATAGCTAGAATGGATCTTCAATTCCACTTCGAATTGATGTTTGGAAATTTCTGAAAGTTAAAGGAAAGTGCCCGTTTTCTTCAAAGAATTTAAACACTCTTGTTGGATCGTACGAAAACTTCTTATCATCTCTCCATCCTGATTTATGGAGGATCTCTTCTGTTCCATTAACAAACTGAGCCTTTAGTTCCTCATAATTCTTTACCAGTTGGGATACAAATAGATACTTGATGTTAGGAGAACTGGTTTTAACACCAAGATTTTCATCCATTGCCATTGCTTGACTTGGTGTACGAATGTCAATGCCATTAAATATCAAATGTTTGCCTATCTTGGCGGCTTTACTTGTTGATACTTTTGTGTATGTTACCAAACTTGTTGCAATTTTATTTTTGTTGTGTTTTCTGGCTGGTGGAGTAGTACTTTAATGTTCATCTTCTTACTCGCTCCCTTCACACTCAGTACTACTACAGCACTTGGTATATATCATGTTGGTATACCCTCCTGTTCTGTCTTCCCGGAGTCCTTTCTCTCTCCACCGAAAATTCATCCTTAAATCTTGTGATGAGCCCCTCAAATACTTTTTGGTCGTTTCTTGTGAGCTACCCATCTTCCTCAGCCTGATCAAATGGTACCTGACTGTTGTCTTCCTCTTGATGTGGCTATGCAACAGCTTCGGGTCACACTTGACTTTCCATGCTATGTGGTTTTCGTACTGTCGCTGGGCCTCCCCTCCCTGTGTATACTCGTTTCTGGATCTTCGACTATTCTCTTTATTTTCCTGGGTTCTTTGTTATCTTTACTTTTTCCATTCTCTCCCTACAACTTCAGGTAAACCAGGGGCTCGTTCTGGTCTTCCCATTATTTCTGTTGCCCTTAGGAACAAACCTTTCCTCTGCCTCCTCCCATTTTATTGTTACGTAATCCATCATTTCGTTTACTGACTTGCCTTCAAATTCTCTTTCCCACTGAACTTCCTGCAGGAAGTTCGACATACCTGTGTAGTACCCCATTTTACAGTTTGACTTTTCCGATGCTACTCCTGCTACCGTCTCCACTTGTAGCTTTACTCTGTATTCAAAGCTCAGAACCACATGATCACTAGCTCAAAGGCGCCTTTCATATGTGAATACTAGGTCCAGTCTCACTGATTCATCCTTTCCTCTCCTCTCCGGTAGTGTCCCTAACATGTTGATGCATTAGGTTTTCCAGTACCACATCCATCATCTTGGCTCTCCATGTTTCTGGACCCCCATGTGGCTCTAGGTTTTCCCAGTCAATCTGCTTTTGGTTTAAATTGCCCATAACTAGTAACTTTGCTCTACTCGTGTGAGCTCTTCTTGCCACCTCACCTAGTGTGTCCACCACTGCTCTGTTGCTCTCTTCATATTCCTTTCTTGGCCTCTTGCAGTTCTGTGGCAACTTATACATCACTGCAATGGCTACCTTATGTCCCCTAGACTAAATGTACTCCTGTTCGCAAATTTCGTCCATTCCTTCCATTTCCTCAAATCCCCATCGGTTTTTAATGAGCAGTGTAACTCCTCCTCTCCCTCTGTTCCTTTTATCTTTTCTGAGGATCTGATATCAGGAAGGGAAGATTTAGTTTATTGTCCCAGTGAGTTTTTTTTTTCTCTGCTTGATTTTGTCATGCCAGTTCTCACGTTTATTTGTTATTCCATCCGCTTTCTTCAGCAGGATCCTGTTTCGAGCTGATTCTGCCTTTAAAATCACTTTGACTGTTTTTTTCCTCTTGCCTCTGCATATAGCTTAGCTCCTTCATTGTCTTTAGTCCCCTCATTTATTCCTGATGTGCTCCTCGTCTTTTCCCGTGAGTCTGATAGGGCTTCTTCATAAAGTATAGCTCCGTTGTTCCCTACAGTGACCCTTGTCTGTGACTGATGTAGCAGTTCCTGATGTAATGGCTGAACTGCCCTTTGGTTCTTTAGACTGTTTCAGAGAGTTTTAGTTCCTCTTCTAAGCTATGTATCTTAGCTTCTGCTGCTATGGCTTGTAGCTCCCATTTCATTCTCTCTGCAGCTATCCTCTCCTCCATTTTCTTGCTGAGCTCTTCTACCTTCCTTCTCCACTCTTCCTCCTTTGTGTGTGTACTCATATACTATTGTGCAATATATATACATAGATAAAATATGGCATTTCTTGTAACTTTGTAGTGACATCTCTTATCATTTTGCTAAATCGTGAATAAACTTCAAACAATTCCATTTTTCACTTTGGTTATTCTGCATAATAAGTAGATATCAACTGCATATGTAAACTTATTGAATATTCACGTATACCTAAAATATTCTCTGTATAATGTGATAATTTGTAATAAACCATATGTTTATACTTACCCAAATATTTTTGATTGAGAGTGGTGAATTAACAAGGATCTTGCTGGGAGAATGATAACACACAGTAGAGTTTGGTTCCTCAGTTTTCACCCACTGGAAGAAGAGTCCTGCTTCCGTTGTCGACATTATCCTCATAATGAAAGAAAATATAGATAATAAAAACTAAAGTAAATTCTTAAGTGTATGTTACCATGTGTGTGTATGTAGGTGCATGTGTGTACTCACCTATTTGTGGTTGCAGGGGTCGATTCTTAGCTCCTATCCCCGCCTCTTCACTGATTGCTACTAGGTCCTCTCTCTATCTCCCTGCTCAATATGTTTTATCGAACCTCGTCTTAAAACTATGTATAGATCCTGCCTTCACTAAGTCACTTTACAGACTAATACACTTCCTGACGACTCTGTGACTGAAGATATCCTTCGCAACATTCCTCTGACTCATCTGAGTCCTCAATTTCCAAATGTGACCCCTTGTTTGTGTCCCATCTGTCTTCCCTAGTCTTCCTGCCCTCTAGTGTCGTCAGTCCAATTTCCCTTAACCTTTATTCGTAGGACATTCCCTTTAACTCTGGGACTAGTCTTGTAGCAAACCTTTGCACTTCATCTAATTTCTTGACGTGCTTGACCTGGTTTGGGTTGCAAACTGGTGCTTCATTCTCTAACATGGGCCTGACGTACAGAGTCTTGAACGATTCCTTATTGAGGTATCGGAACACTTTTCTTACGTTTGACAGATGCTGCAGCAATTATCTGGTTGATTTGCGCCTCAGGAGATATGATCGGCATTATACTCAGCACCAGGTGATCACTAGCCCTGAGGGGCCTTTCATATGTGATGTCTTGCTAGTTGATCCTCTTTTCTCACTCTGGTAATGTCCCTTACGTGTTGATGCAAGAGGTTTTCCAGTACCACCTCAATCATCTTAGCCCTGCACGTTTCTGACAAACATGTGGTTCCAGGTTTTCCTAGTCAATTTCTTTGTGACTGAAGTCACCAACAGCCAGTAGCTTTGCCTGACCACATGAGCCTTTCTGGCCACTTCAGCAGTGTCTCAACCATTGCTCTGTTACTCTCATCATATTCTTTCCTTGGCCTCCTGCTATTCTGTGGTGGATTATACATCACTGCAATCACCACCTTGGGACTCCAGTCTGAAGTGATCTGTAATGCAGTCGCTTCCTTCTCCTCTGTCTCCTCTATCCAATTCCTCAAAATCCCATTTGTGTTTTGATGGGCAGTGCCACTCCTCTGCCCCCTCTATTTCCTCTGACTTTCCTCAGGATTTGATCTCCAGTTAGAAAGATGGCATCTGTTATCATTCCTGTGAGTTTGGTTATGATAAGAACTATGATGTGCATAGCTGCCATAGAAACGTCGTTCATCAAAGATCTCACCTGAAGGAAGATCACTATAAGTCAGTGAAACAGGGGTATGCTATGTGCTATATCATCCTGAGGTTAAGAACCGAGAAATGAGGGCCACTCAGATTATATTTAAATATCAATACTGGAGGAGAAGCTAGTTTCTTGAAGCCTCTTTAATTACTTTTTCCAACATCATGAAAGAAATGACTAGTAAATATAGCACCTAACAGCTTAGCACAATAAATATACATACATGTTTTTGTCTTGGCAGCCACGTAATGTAGTAACCAGACGATATCACACCATATCTCATATATCATGTGGAGATATCAAGATCACAGTACCCAAACGTATTCAATACAGATGTACTAAGTGTATGCAAATATGTCTTTATCCTTTATGTAGCTATCAATACATTGCTTTCCGTTTATCCCAAAAGTAATCTATACTCAAATTTGGAGCCAACAATGAATGATATTCAACAGTAAACAGATACAATAAAATACAATATCAACGCGTTGATGACTAAGATTTATGAGCACAACTTCGTTATCTTTATTGCTTAAAGTTTCTAATCGAACATAGAGTGACTTTTATGGAAGAACTGGAGGTAATTAAAAGGTGTTCAGCTCCTTAGTCTCGTTAAAATGCTCTCGGTTCCTTAGTTTTAATTGAGCAGGAGTAAGTAAGCAAGAAAGTTATTTTTTTTTAGGAGCAGGTGAACATAAGTACAATTATAATACATAGTTTAACATATATATAAACTGCCTAGGAAGACCAAACATTCAGAGTCGGTTATTTCCACTGGAGGACCAGGAAGCTCCTGGTCCCGCCCTAGGGCAAGTATGGTGGACATTTCTCAAATAAAATATTCTTCAGATGTTTTCCAATGGCCATCATTGCCCGTACCCTTGGTACTGGCAATGATGGTACTGGCAATGATGGTACTGGCAATGATGGTACTGGCAATGATGGTACTGGCAATGATGGTACTGGCAATGATGGTACTGGCAATGATGGTACTGGCAATGATGGTACTGGCAATGATGGTACGGACAATGATGGTACTGGCAATGATGGTACTGGCAATGATGGTACTGGCAATGATGGTACTGGCAATGATGGTACTGGCAATGATGGTACTGGCAATGATGGTACTGGCAATGATGGTACTGGCAATGATGGTACTGGCAATGATGGTACGGACAATGATGGTACTGGCAATGATGGTACTGGCAATGATGGTACTGGCAATGATGGTACTGGCAATGATGGTACTGGCAATGATGGTACTGGCAATGATGGTACGGACAATGATGGTATGGACAATGATGGTACTGGCAATGATGGTACTGGCAATGATGGTACGGACAATGATGGTACGGACAATGATGGTACGGACAATGATGGTACTGGCAATGATGGTACTGGCAATGATGGTACTGGCAATGATGGTACTGGCAATGATGGTACTGGCAATGATGGTACTATCAATGATGGTACTGGCAATGATGGTACTGGCAATGATGGTACTGGCAATGATGGTACTGGCAATGATGGTACTGGCAATGATGGTACTGGCAATGATGGTACGGACAATGATGGTACTGGCAATGATGGTACTGGCAATGATGGTACAGACAATGATGGTACGGACAATGATGGTACGGACAATGATGGTACTGGCAATGATGGTACTGGCAATGATGGTACTGGCAATGATAGTACTGGCAATGATGGTTCTGGCAATGATGGTACTGGCAATGATGGTACTATCAATGATGGTACTGGCAATGATGGTACTGGCAATGATGGTACTGGCAATGATGGTACGGACAATGATGGTACTGGCAATGATGGTACTGGCAATGATGGTACCGGCAATGATGGTACTGGCAATGATGGTACTGGCAATGATGGTACTGGCAATGATGGTACGGACAATGATGGTACGGACAATGATGGTACTGGCAATGATGGTACTGGCAATGATGGTACGGACAATGATGGTACTGGCAATGATGGTACTGGCAATGATGGTACTGGCAATGATGGTACGGACAATGATGGTACTGGCAATGATGGTACTGGCAATGATGGTACGGGCAATGATGGTACCGGCAATGATGGTACTAGCAATGATGGTACTGGCAATGATGGTACTGGCAATGATGGTACTGGCAATGATGGTACGGACAATGATGGTACTGGCAATGATGGTACTGGCAATGATGGTACTGGCAATGATGGTACTGGCAATGATGGTACTGGCAATGATGGTACTGGCAATGATGGTACTGGCAATGATGGTACTATCAATGATGGTACTGGCAATGATGGTACTGGCAATGATGGTACTGGCAATGATGGTACTAGCAATGATGGTACGGACAATGATGGTACTGGCAATGATGGTACTGGCAATGATGGTACCGGCAATGATTGTACTGGCAATGATGGTACTGGCAATGATGGTACTGGCAATGATGGTACTGGCAATGATGGTACGGACAATGATGGTACTGGCAATGATGGTACTGGCAATGATGGTACTGGCAATGATGGTACTGGCAATGATGGTACTGGCAATGATGGTACGGACAATGATGGTACTGGCAATGATGGTACTGGCAATGATGGTACGGACAATGATGATACGGACAATGATGGTACTGGCAATGATGGTACTGGCAATGATGGTACGGACAATGATGGTACTGGCAATGATGGTACGGACAATGATGGTACGGACAATGATGGTACGGACAATGATGGAACGGACAATGATGGTACGGACAATGATGGTACGGACAATGATGGTACGGACAATGATGGTACGGACAATGATGGTACGGACAATGATGGTACGGACAATGATGGAACGGACAATGATGGTACGGACAATGATGGTACGGACAATGATGGAACGGACAATGATGGTACTGACAATGATGGTACGGACAAGGATGGTACGGACAATGATGGTACGGACAATGATGGTACTGGCAATGATGGTACTGGCAATGATGGTACGGACAATGATGGAACGGACAATGATGGTACTGGCAATGATGGTACGGACAATGATCGAACGGACAGTGATGGTACGGACAATGATGGTACTGGCAATGATGGTACGGACAATGATGGAACGGACAATGATGGTACGGACAATGATGGTACGGACAATGATGGAACAGACAATGATGGTACGGACAATGATGGTACGGACAATGATGGAACGGACAATGAGGGAACGGACAATGATGGTACGGACAATGATGGAACGGACAATGATGGTACGGACAATGATGGTACGGACAGTGATGGTACGGACAATGATGGTACGGACAATGATGGTACGGACAATGATGGTACGGACAGTGATGGTACGGACAGTGATGGTACGGACAATGATGGTACGGACAATGATGGTACGGACAATGATGGTACGGAAAATGATGGAACGGACAATGATGGTACGGACAATGATGGTACGGACAATGATGGTACGGACAATGATGGTACGGACAATGATGGTACGGACAATGATGGTACTGGCAATGATGGTACTGGCAATGATGGTACGGACAATGATGGTACTGGCAATGATGGTACTGGCAATGATGGTACTGGCAATGATGGTACGGACAATGATGGTACTGGCAATGATGGTACTGGCAATGATGGTACTGGCAATGATGGTACTGGCAATGATGGTACTAGCAATGATGGTACTGGCAATGATGGTACTGGCAATGATGGTACTGGCAATGATGGTACGGACAATGATGGTACTGGCAATGATGGTACTGGCAATGATGGTACTGGCAATGATGGTACTGGCAATGATGGTACTGGCAATGATGGTACTGGCAATGATGGTACTGGCAATGATGGTACTATCAATGATGGTACTGGCAATGATGGTACTGGCAATGATGGTACTGGCAATGATGGTACTAGCATTGATGGTACTGGCAATGATGGTACTGGCAATGATGGTACTGGCAATGATGGTACGGACAATGATGGTACTGGCAATGATGGTACTGGCAATGATGGTACTGGCAATGATGGTACTGGCAATGATGGTACTGGCAATGATGGTACTGGCAATGATGGTACTGGCAATGATGGTACTATCAATGATGGTACTGGCAATGATGGTACTGGCAATGATGGTACTGGCAATGATGGTACTAGCAATGATGGTACGGACAATGATGGTACTGGCAATGATGGTACTGGCAATGATGGTACCGGCAATGATTGTACCGGCAATGATTGTACCGGCAATGATGGTACTGGCAATGATGGTACTGGCAATGATGGTACGGACAATGATGGTACGGACAATGATGGTACTGGCAATGATGGTACTGGCAATGATGGTACTGGCAATGATGGTACTGGCAATGATGGTACTGGCAATGATGGTACTGGCAATGATGGTACGGACAATGATGGTACTGGCAATGATGGTACTGGCAATGATGGTACTGGCAATGATGGTACTGGCAATGATGGTACTGGCAATGATGGTACGGACAATGATGGTACTGGCAATGATGGTACTGGCAATGATGGTACGGACAATGATGATACGGACAATGATGGTACTGGCAATGATGGTACTGGCAATGATGGTACGGACAATGATGGTACTGGCAATGATGGTACGGACAATGATGGTACGGACAATGATGGTACGGACAATGATGGAACGGACAATGATGGTACGGACAATGATGGTACGGACAATGATGGAACGGACAATGATGGTACGGACAATGATGGTACGGACAATGATGGTATGGACAATGATGGTATGGACAATGATGGTACTGGCAATGATGGTACTGGCAATGATGGTACGGACAATGATGGAACGGACAATGATGGTACTGGCAATGATGGTACGGACAATGATGGAACGGACAATGATGGTACGGACAATGATGGTACTGGCAATGACGGTACGGACAATGATGGAACGGACAATGATGGTACGGACAATGATGGTACGGACAATGATGGAACAGACAATGATGGTACGGACAATGATGGTACGGACAATGATGGAACGGACAATGAGGGAATGGACAATGATGGTACGGACAATGATGGAACGGACAATGATGGTACGGACAATGATGGTACGGACAGTGATGGTACGGACAATGATGGTACGGACAATGATGGTACGGACAATGATGGTACGGACAGTGATGGTACGGACAGTGATGGTACGGACAATGATGGTACGGACAATGATGGTACGGACAATGATGGTACGGAAAATGATGGAACGGACAATGATGGTACGGACAATGATGGTACGGACAATGATGGTACGGACAATGATGGTACGGACAATGATGGTACGGACAATGATGGTACGGACAATGATGGTACTGGCAATGATTGTACGTACAATGATGGTACTGGCAATGATGGTACTGGCAATGATGGTACTGGCAATGATGGTACTGGCAATGATGGTACGGACAATGATGGTACTGGCAATGATGGTACTGGCAATGATGGTACTGGCAATGATGGTACTGGCAATGATGGTACTAGCAATGATGGTACTGGCAATGATGGTACTGGCAATGATGGTACTGGCAATGATGGTACGGACAATGATGGTACTGGCAATGATGGTACTGGCAATGATGGTACTGGCAATGATGGTACTGGCAATGATGGTACTGGCAATGATGGTACTGGCAATGATGGTACTGGCAATGATGGTACTATCAATGATGGTACTGGCAATGATGGTACTGGCAATGATGGTACTGGCAATGATGGTACTAGCAATGATGGTACGGACAATGATGGTACTGGCAATGATGGTACTGGCAATGATGGTACCGGCAATGATTGTACCGGCAATGATTGTACCGGCAATGATGGTACTGGCAATGATGGTACTGGCAATGATGGTACGGACAATGATGGTACGGACAATGATGGTACTGGCAATGATGGTACTGGCAATGATGGTACGGACAATGATGGTACTGGCAATGATGGTACTGGCAATGATGGTACTGGCAATGATGGTACTGGCAATGATGGTACTGGCAATGATGGTACTGGCAATGATGGTACTGGCAATTATGGTACGGACAATGATGGTACTGGCAATGATGGTACTGGCAATGATGGTACTGGCAATGATGGTACTGGCAATGATGGTACTGGCAATGATGGTACGGACAATGATGGTACTGGCAATGATGGTACTGGCAATGATGGTACGGACAATGATGATACGGACAATGATGGTACTGGCAATGATGGTACTGGCAATGATGGTACGGACAATGATGGTACTGGCAATGATGGTACGGACAATGATGGTACGGACAATGATGGTACGGACAATGATGGAACGGACAATGATGGTACGGACAATGATGGTACGGACAATGATGGAACGGACAATGATGGTACGGACAATGATGGTACGGACAATGATGGTACGGACAATGATGGTACGGACAATGATGGAACGGACAATGATGGTACGGACAATGATGGTACGGACAATGATGGAACGGACAATGATGGTACTGACAATGATGGTACGGACAAGGATGGTACGGACAATGATGGTACGGACAATGATGGTACTGGCAATGATGGTACTGGCAATGATGGTACGGACAATGATGGAACGGACAATGATGGTACTGGCAATGATGGTACGGACAATGATGGAACGGACAATGATGGTACGGACAATGATGGTACTGGCAATGATGGTACGGACAATGATGGAACGGACAATGATGGTACGGACAATGATGGTACGGACAATGATGGAACAGACAATGATGGTACGGACAATGATGGTACGGACAATGATGGAACGGACAATGAGGGAACGGACAATGATGGTACGGACAATGATGGTACGGACAATGATGGTACGGACAATGATGGTACGGACAATGATGGTACGGACAGTGATGGTACGGACAGTGATGGTACGGACAGTGATGGTACGGACAGTGATGGTACGGACAATGATGGTACGGACAATGATGGTACGGACAATGATGGTACGGACAGTGATGGTACGGACAGTGATGGTACGGACAATGATGGTACGGACAATGATGGTACGGACAATGATGGTACGGAAAATGATGGAACGGACAATGATGGTACGGACAATGATGGTACGGACAATGATGGTACGGACAATGATGGTACGGACAATGATGGTACGGACAATGATGGTACGGACAATGATGGTACGGACAATGATGGTACGGACAATGATGGTACGGACAATGATGTCCTTCCAAGAACTACTCTGAAAGACTTGAAAAATACTTTTGATTAGGAATAAGTTTTATTAATTTTATATGTCTGCTGTGCAGGCGATATGTTTCTTCACTAAATGTATAAAATTTCTGAAGTCGTCTCATTAGGCAGCTAATTATTATGATATATATTATGATATAATTAGGCAGCTAATTATTATGATATATATTATTATGATATAATTAGGCAGCTAATTATTATGATATATATTATTATGATATAATTAGGCAGCTAATTATTATGATATATATTATTATGATATAATTAGGGAGCTAATTATTATGATATATATTTGATTTAATAAATAAAGAATTTGATTTTTGCAATAGAATTTACGAACGAAAAAACTTTAGACAAAAATACTGAGTATAATGATTTACCTCTTATTAAGAGCTGGAATAATTGGACTGTCTTTTTGACCGATCATTGCAAACATTATCTGCAAAAACTCTTCTCTGGACCCGTAAAAGGAACACTTCCCTGCAATGGGTATATAAAATGATAATAAAAGACACTGGCACTCGCACATAGGTCCAAATACCTCGGTCACTTTCTTGAAAAACTATCAGATAAGGTCACCACTTTCTGGTGGGTCTGGTGAAGTGGTGGCTAAAGTTCTAGCTCCACACACCGAGAGTCTGGGTTCGATTCCCAGCCAGGGTTGAAACATAAGAATATAACATAAGAAAGAAAGAACACTGTAACAAGCCTACTGGCCTATGCGAGGCAGGTCCAATTCTCCCACCGGCTTAAGCCATTACCTTGACTTAGTGAGGTCAGACACGTCACTTAAGAGAGGAGCACGGCATCCGACCTAGTAGCACAAGCTAGTCAGGTCCAACTCACACCCACCCACAACTACTCACGTATTTATCCAATTTATTTTTTAAACTTGGCGTGTTTCTTTACACGTGTTGTCTATGTTCACCATCAGTATAATGGGTACCTGAGTGTTAGTGGACTGGTGTGGGTGGCATCCTGGGTGTTAGTAGACTGGTGTGGGTGGCATCCTGGGTGTTAGTGGACTGGTGTGGGTCGCATCCTGGGTGTTAGTGGACTGGTGTGGGTGGCATCCTGGGTGTTAGTGGACTGGTGTGGGTGGCATCCTGGGTGTTAGTTGACTGGTGTGGGTGGCAGCCTGTGAGTTAATGGACTGGTGTGGGTGGCATCCTGAGTGTTAGTGAACTGATGAGGGTTGTATCCTGAGTGTTAGTGGACTGGTGTGGGTGGCATACTGGGGGTTAGTGGACTGGTGTCGGTGGCATCCTGGGTGTTAGAGGACTGGTGTGGGTGGCATCCTGGGAGTTAGTGGACTGGTGTGGGTGGCATCCTGGGTGTTAGTGGACTGGTGTGGGTGGCATCCTGGGTGTTAGTGGACTGGTGTGGGTGGCATCCTGGGTGTTAGTGGACTGGTGTGGGTCGCATCCTGGGTGTTAGTGGACTGGTGTGGGTCGCATCCTGGGACAAAACTGACCTAATTTGCGGGAAATGCTGAACATAAGAAGTGGGTTTCAATATAGTAGAATATCACAGATGTCAGCTAGGACTGTGTTACCTTGTACATGTACTTGCAGAATATAAAGATTTATTATTATTATTATTATTAATATTATTATTATTATTATTATCAACAAACTGGCCGTATCCCACCGAGGCAGGGTGGCCCAAAAAGAAAAACGAAAGTTTCTCTTTTTAAATTTAGTAATTTATACAGGAGAAGGGGTTACTACCCTCTTGCTCCTGGCATTTTAGTCGCCTCTTACAACACGCATGACTTACGGAGGAAGAATTCTGTTCCACTTCCCCATGGAGGTAAGAGGAAATAAACAAGAACAAGAACTAGTAAGAAAATAGAAGAAAACCCAGAGGGGTGTGTATATATGTGCTTGTCCATGTATGTGTAGTGTGACCTAAGTAGAAGTAGCAAGACGTACCTGAAATCTTGTAAGTTTATGAGACAGACCAAAGGACACCAGCAATCCTACCATCATGTAAAACAATTACAGGCTTTCGTTTTACACTCACTTGGCAGGACGGTAGTACCTCCCTGGGTGGTTGCTTTTTTTTTTTTTTTTTTTTTTTTTTTTTATTCGCCGGTATTCTCCCGGCCCGGGTCTTTCCCAAGTAGTGGTGACCCGGCCTTGGCTCCCTATCTGGGGAGTGTCTCGAGACTTAAGTCTCCCATGGGAGGAGGTACAGTACCTCCTCATCTTTGGGACCAAGTGTCCCCAGGCCTAGCCACATTCCCCGCCCTCACGGGGCTCGTAGAGAGAAGCTAGGCCTCTGGCCTGCCATCTACCCCGCCTCAAAGGGGCTCGTGGGGCTGTCTACCAACCTATTATTATTATTATTATTATTAAATAATCTGGACAATTAAAAATTATGTAAATGGTTAAAATATCCAGAGGTGATTTTGAAATTCTGTTTCATTACTGAGAACATTTATTAAAAGTTCATCCTGATCTTTATGCAAGTTTCTGTAAAACAATGAATATTAACCTTTCTTTAGTGATGACGCCTCAAGCAACATGTCTTATTCTGTGGCAGTCCCTCCCCACACCGTTTTCTATGAGAACCACTTTCCAAAAATATACTACTACTGCTAATAATAATAAATTATTATTATTATTATTATTATTATTATTATTAGTATTAGTATTATAGTAATAAAAACAAACAAGAGGAACAAACACACACACAAAATATAAAATATACAAGTTTGTTATTGTACATAATACACAAACATTATAGATCATAATAAAATAAGTAAAAAACTTGTCTTCTGAACTTTTTTTAAGTGATTTATTAGGGCTTGTTGTGATTAGCAGATCCTTTATGGTATTAAATGGGATATTGGACAGACATTCACTCACTTCTTCCTCTACCGATTATAGACTTTCTCTTAAGTTTTTATGTTTGTGAGTGCAGAAAATCCTAATTCATACAGCTAAGATGTGAAAAAATGCACAAGAATTACCAGAGCTTTTTTCGTAACTTAAGGATAGTCATTCTTAATCTTTATTCAGAATCTGTCCGGAGGAATCTGTCATTGTGTTTTAATTTCAGACAGTAATCATTACATATTACAATCTATTTGGAGTCTCAACAGAAGGTACATGAAACCTGTCTCGGTCCTGGCGCTCTTCAGTAGAGAACAAGACTCCTGATGTCCTGGGAGAAGTGGCTACTCTCACACACACACTGCAACACTGCCTGCCAGAGGATCTGAGAATGGCATGTCTTAAAGAGGTCATGATGCCATACTCCAAAAATTATGAGTTTTGTGAAAGATTTTGTAAATACAATACATGGCCTCTTTTTTTTACACTACTACAAGGGTGTGTCCTCCCAGCCGCTCCATCGACACCACGCCCAGCCCTTCTAGGGCAGGGTAGGTGCGTGAGCCCGAGCATGCAGCTCACAAACTGTCATTCCCATTAGCTCCCTTGGGGCGGGGATGACAGACCAGAGAGGCCTAGCTTCTCCCTACGAGCCCCGTGAGGGCGTGGAATGTGGCTAGGCCTGGGGACAGTTGGTCCCAAGGATGAGGGGGTAGATAATTTCCAGTAGATCCTTCATGTGTTAGCTCAAATCACCGACCAGTATGTTTTAAATAAGTGACCCACTGATCAGAGCAGATCGACTGGTCCGAACCCTTGACTGGTCCGAACCCTTGACTGGTCCGAACCCGGGACTGGTTTCAAACAGTTTCGTTGGACAATAAAGCAGACTGTAAACGGATGGGTTTGTAGGCGCCCTTATAAACACAAACATTAAAAATCAGGAACGTGACGGTAAGCTGTCCAATATACAAAAAGAGTTAGAAACAGAAATACAAATAGCTAGAGCTTCATTTAAGGTTATTTTATTTTTTTTTTTATTATCACACCGGCCGATTCCCACCAAGGCAGGGTGGCCCGAAAAAGAAAAACTTTCACCATCATTCACTCCATCACTGTCTTGCCAGAAGGGTGCTTTACACTACAGTTTTTAAACTGCAACATTAACACCCCTCCTTCAGAGTGCAGGCACTGTACTTCCCATCTCCAGGACTCAAGTCCGGCCTGCCGGTTTCCCTGAATCCCTTCATAAATGTTACTTTGCTCACACTCCAACAGCACGTCAAGTATTAAAAACCATTTGTCTCCATTCACTCCTATCAAACACGCTCACGCATGCCTGCTGGAAGTCCAAGCCCCTCGCACACAAAACCTCCTTTACCCCCTCCCTCCAACCCTTCCTAGGCCGACCCCTACCCCGCCTTCCTTCCACTACAGACTGATACACTCTTGAAGTCATTCTGTTTCGCTCCATTCTCTCTACATGTCCGAACCACCTCAACAACCCTTCCTCAGCCCTCTGGACAACAGTTTTGGTAATCCCGCACCTCCTCCTAACTTCCAAACTACGAATTCTCTGCATTATATTCACACCACACATTGCCCTCAGACATGACATCTCCACTGCCTCCAGCCTTCTCCTCGCTGCAACATTCATCACCCACGCTTCACACCCATATAAGAGCGTTGGTAAAACTATACTCTCATACATTCCCCTCTTTGCCTCCAAGGACAAAGTTCTTTGTCTCCACAGACTCCTAAGTGCACCACTCACTCTTTTTCCCTCATCAATTCTATGATTCACCTCATCTTTCATAGACCCATCCGCTGACACGTCCACTCCCAAATATCTGAATACGTTCACCTCCTCCATACTCTCTCCCTCCAATCTGATATTCAATCTTTCATCACCTAATCTTTTTGTTATCCTCATAACCTTACTCTTTCCTGTATTCACCTTTAATTTTCTTCTTTTGCACACCCTACCAAATTCATCCACCAATCTCTGCAACTTCTCTTCAGAATCTCCCAAGAGCACAGTGTCATCGGCAAAGAGCAGCTGTGACAACTCCCACTTTGTGTGTGATTCTTTATCTTTTAACTCCACGCCTCTTGCCAAGACCCTCGCATTTACTTCTCTTACAACCCCATCTATAAATATATTAAACAACCACGGTGACATCACACATCCTTGTCTAAGGCCTACTTTTACTGGGAAAAAATTTCCCTCTTTCCTACATACTCTAACTTGAGCCTCACTATCCTCGTAAAAACTCTTCACTGCTTTCAGTAACCTACCTCCTACACCATACACTTGCAACATCTGCCACATTGCCCCCCTATCCACCCTGTCATACGCCTTTTCCAAATCCATAAATGCCACAAAGACCTCTTTAGCCTTATCTAAATACTGTTCACTTATATGTTTCACTGTAAACACCTGGTCCACACACCCCCTACCTTTCCTAAAGCCTCCTTGTTCATCTGCTATCCTATTCTCCGTCTTACTCTTAATTCTTTCAATTATAACTCTACCATACACTTTACCAGGTACACTCAACAGACTTATCCCCCTATAATTTTTGCACTCTCTTTTATCCCCTTTGCCTTTATACAAAGGAACTATGCATGCTCTCTGCCAATCCCTAGGTACCTTACCCTCTTCCATACATTTATTAAATAATTGCACCAACCACTCCAAAACTATATCCCCACCTGCTTTTAACATTTCTATCTTTATCCCATCAATCCCGGCTGCCTTACCCCCTTTCATTTTACCTACTGCCTCACGAACTTCCCCCACACTCACAACTGGCTCTTCCTCACTCCTACAAGATGTTATTCCTCCTTGCCCTATACACGAAATCACAGCTTCCCTATCTTCATCAACATTTAACAATTCCTCAAAATATTCCTTCCATCTTCCCAATACCTCTACCTCTCCATTTAATAACTCTCCTCTCCTATTTTTAACTGACAAATCCATTTGTTCTCTAGGCTTTCTTAACTTGTTAATCTCACTCCAAAACTTTTTCTTATTTTCAACAAAATTTGTTGATAACATCTCACCCACTCTCTCATTTGCTCTCTTTTTACATTGCTTCACCACTCTCTTAACTTCTCTCTTTTTCTCCATATACTCTTCCCTCCTTGCATCACTTCTACTTTGTAAAAACTTCTCATATGCTAACTTTTTCTCCCTTACTACTCTCTTTACATCATCATTCCACCAATCGCTCCTCTTCCCTCCTGCACCCACTTTCCTGTAACCACAAACTTCTGCTGAACACTCTAACACTACATTTTTAAACCTACCCCATACCTCTTCGACCCCATTGCCTATGCTCTCATTAGCCCATCTATCCTCCAATAGCTGTTTATATCTTACCCTAACTGCCTCCTCTTTTAGTTTATAAACCTTCACCTCTCTCTTCCCTGATGCTTCTATTCTCCTTGTATCCCATCTACCTTTTACTCTCAGTGTAGCTACAACTAGAAAGTGATCTGATATATCTGTGGCCCCTCTATAAACATGTACATCCTGAAGTCTACTCAACAGTCTTTTATCTACCAATACATAATCCAACAAACTACTGTCATTTCGCCCTACATCATATCGTGTATACTTATTTATCCTCTTTTTCTTAAAATATGTATTACCTATAACTAAACCCCTTTCTATACAAAGTTCAATCAAAGGGCTCCCATTATCATTTACACCTGGCACCCCAAACTTACCTACCACACCCTCTCTAAAAGTTTCTCCTACTTTAGCATTCAAGTCCCCTACCACAATTACTCTCTCACTTGGTTCAAAGGCTCCTATACATTCACTTAACATCTCCCAAAATCTCTCTCTCTCCTCTGCATTCCTCTCTTCTCCAGGTGCATACACGCTTATTATGACCCACTTCTCGCATCCAACCTTTACTTTAATCCACATAATTCTTGAATTTACACATTCATATTCTCTTTTCTCCTTCCATAACTGATCATTTAACATTACTGCTACCCCTTCCTTTGCTCTAACTCTCTCAGATACTCCAGATTTAATCCCATTTATTTCCCCCCACTGAAACTCTCCTACCCCCTTCAGCTTTGTTTCGCTTAGGGCCAGGACATCCAACTTCTTTTCATTCATAACATCAGCAATCATCTGTTTCTTGTCATCCGCACTACATCCACGCACATTTAAGCAACCCAGTTTTATAAAGTTTTTCTTCTTCTCTTTTTTAGTAATTGTATACAGGAGAAGGGGTTACTAGCCCATTGCTCCCGGCATTTTAGTCGCCTCATACGACACGCATGGCTTACGGAGGAAAGATTCTTTTCCACTTCCCCATGGACAATAGAAGAAATAAAAAAGAACAAGAGCTATTTAGAAAAAGGAGAAAAACCTAGATGTATGTATATATATATATGCATGTGCGTGTCTGTGAAGTGTGACCAAAGTGTAAGTAGGAGTAGCAAGATATCCCTGTTATCTTAGCGTGTTTATGAGACAGAAAAAGAAACCAGCAATCCTACCATCATGCAAAACAGTTACAGGTTTTTGTTTCACAGTCATCTGGCAGGACGGTAGTACTTCCCTGGGTGGTTGCTGTCTACCAACCTAATATTCAAGAGGTTGCTAGTAGACTTGCAGTAAATCAACCATTCAAATCATTATGAAGCTGTGTGTAGTCTGTGGTCAGTCAAACAAACGGGCTACCACATGAATAAATTGTCATTTTTGTGGAAATTGGTGTCACGCTCCTTGTGCAGATATCCCAGAACTAGCTACAAGCAGTATTAAAACAGAGAAGTGTTTTTGGGTATGCCCAAATGAGGAAAATCTGTGGACTAAAATCACAAGGGTATTAAAAGAGGACAACATCAAAGCTGCTTTCATAGAAAACCTGGAAGCTTTCTACAACAGATGGGAACATAAAAAGTCCGGGCTGAATGGTACTGCCCTTGATACTGGCCATGTAGTCACAAACTGTAAGGCTGGAGGTGATGTCCTGGTAGTCAGTAAATGTAGGGCTGATAGTGCTGTCCTGGGAGACAGTAATGGTGAAGCTGGAGGTGCTGTCCTGGGAGACAGTAATGGTGAAGCTGGAGATACTGTCCTGGGAGACAGTAATGGTGAAGCTGGAGGTGCTGTCCTGGGAGACAGAAATGGTGAAGCTGGAGATACTGTCCTGGTAGACAGTAATGGTGAAGCTGGAGATTTTGTCCAGGTAGTCGGGAATTATACGCAGGAAGGAATACATATAAATGACCTCATAGAGGACAGGAGCCATAGTAGGGAAACAAGTGTAGTCAAAGATAAGATAAAACCAATATTGCAAACCAGAAATACCGCAGGAAATAGCAAACAAGAGGACTCCAATAGCAATAGTGAGGATAAATTACCAAAAACAACTGGTGGGAGCTCCATTGTTGGTGCTAAGGAGGATAGGAATAAGACAGGGAAACATGCACCAACAGGGAATACAGTCACAGAAACCCAAGGCAAACGGAAACCAAGCCTGTGCACATACTATGCACTTGGTATCTGCTGGCATGGGAAATCTGGAAAAACAGATGGGACATGCAACTATGACCACCCTAGAAAATGTCATGCCCATATGACAACAGGAAAATGCAAACTCCCTTCCTGTAAGCTTTTTCACCCTGAAATGTGTACCTCTTCAGTACAGGAAAGACTGTGCTATAACTTAAATTGCCAGGCATACCATCTAAAGGGGACAAAAAGATACAAAACATCCAGGCCATGGGAAAACCTGGGTAGCCACAGCCACTCAAGAGGGAGAGGTTTTTTAGTGCCAGGAAGGAAAAAAAACTGGCAGGAAATGGCAGAAATCGTACACCAAATCCAGTCATTCCTGGAGTGGAACCACAGTCGATGGCCTCCACTCCAAACCAACAGATACAGATACTAATGCCGGAAAAAAAATCCCCCCCCAGTACCAACAATACCACCAGTCCGATAACATTCTTCTTTGCAAATATACAGGGTCTAAAGCCAGCAATAAACAACAAAATACCTTTCATCCGTGGACTGCTTGCAGAGGCAAAGGCAATGTTCGCGGCTTTCACTGAGACCCACATAAAGGATCACTTGGACAACGAAATATGGATCCCAGGTTACAACCTATACAGATGTGACAGAGTGAACAGGCAAAAGGGGGGGGTTGGCCTGTACATTGCAGAGTCACTTGTTTGCACAGAACTGCTTAATGCCTCAAATGACGTAGTGGAAGTTTTAGCAGTAAAGGTCGAGAACCAAAACCTAGTCATTGTGGTAGTCTACAAGCCTCCGGATGCAACATCCCAGCAATTCCAGGAACAGCTGTTAAAAATTGACCACTGTCTGGAAAATCTTCCAGCTCCTGCACCCAACATCTTGCTCCTGGGGGATTTCAACTTAAGGCACCTAAAATGGAGGAATATAGCAAATAATATTGTTGCAGTAATAACACCAGGAGGCAGCTCTGATGAAAACTCACACTCACACGAGCTTTTAAATCTCTGCACAAAATTCAATTTAAACCAGCAAATAATAGAGCCTACTAGACTGGAGAATACACTAGACCTCATCTTCACTAACAATGATGATCTGATAAGAAATGTCACCATATCAAAAACAATATACTCAGATCACAACATAATTGAGGTTCAGACATGTATGCGTGGAGCCTCAGACCGACAAAATGAGACTAGTCACGAGGGAGCATTCACCAAATTCAACTTCAATAACAAAAACATAAAGTGGGACCAAGTAAACCAAGTCCTAACCGATATAAGCTGGGAAGATATACTAAGCAACACAGACCCAAACTTATGCCTAGAACAGATTAACTCGGTGGCACTCGATGTATGCACAAGGCTTATTCCTCTAAGAAAAAGGAGGAGTAGATGTAAAATAGAAAGAGACAGGCGCTCCCTTTACAGGCGACGGAAAAGAATAACAGAGCGGCTAAAAGAGGTCAATATATCAGAAATGCGCAGGGAGACACTGGTCAGAGAAATAGCAAGCATCGAACTTAAGCTAAAAGAATCCTTTAGGAGTCAGGAATCGCGGGAAGAACTAAAAGCCATAAATGAAATCGAAAGAAACCCAAAGTATTTCTTCTCCTATGCCAAATCAAAATCGAGAACAACGTCCAGTATTGGGCCCCTACTTAAACAAGATGGGTCCTACACAGATGACAGCAAGGAAATGAGTGAGCTACTCAAGTCCCAATATGACTCAGTTTTTAGCAAGCCGCTAACCAGACTGAGAGTCGAAGATCAAAATGAATTTTTTATGAGAGAGCCACAAAATTTGATTAACACAAGCCTATCCGATGTTATCCTGACGCCAAATGACTTCGAACAGGCGATAAATGACATGCCCATGCACTCTGCCCCAGGGCCAGACTCATGGAACTCTGTGTTCATCAAGAACTGCAAGAAGCCCCTATCACGAGCCTTTTCCATCCTATGGAGAGGGAGCATGGACACGGGGGTCGTCCCTCAGTTACTAAAAACAACAGACATAGCCCCACTCCACAAAGGGGGCAGTAAAGCAACAGCAAAGAACTACAGACCAATAGCACTAACATCCCATATCATAAAAATCTTTGAAAGGGTCCTAAGAAGCAAGATCACCACCCATCTAGAAACCCATCAGTTACACAACCCAGGGCAACATGGGTTTAGAACAGGTCGCTCCTGTCTGTCTCAACTACTGGATCACTACGACAAGGTCCTAAATGCACTAGAAGACAAAAAGAATGCAGATGTAATATATACAGACTTTGCAAAAGCCTTCGACAAGTGTGACCATGGCGTAATAGCGCACAAAATGCGCGCTAAAGGAATAACAGGAAAAGTTGGTCGATGGATCTATAATTTCCTCACTAACAGAACACAGAGAGTAGTCGTCAACAGAGTAAAGTCCGAGGCAGCTACGGTGAAAAGCTCTGTTCCACAAGGCACAGTACTAGCTCCCATCTTGTTCCTCATCCTCATATCCGACATAGACAAGGATGTCAGCCACAGCACCGTGTCTTCCTTTGCAGATGACACCAGAATCTGCATGACAGTGTCTTCCATTGCAGACACTGCAAGGCTCCAGGCGGACATCAACCAAATCTTTCAGTGGGCTGCAGAAAACAATATGAAGTTCAACGATGAGAAATTTCAATTACTCAGATATGGTAAACATGAGGAAATTAAATCTTCATCAGAGTACAAAACAAATTCTGGCCACAAAATAGAGCGAAACACCAACGTCAAAGACCTGGGAGTGATTATGTCGGAGGATCTCACCTTCAAGGACCATAACATTGTATCAATCGCATCTGCTAGAAAAATGACAGGATGGATAATGAGAACCTTCAAAACTAGGGAGGCCAAGCCCATGATGACACTCTTCAGGTCACTTGTTCTATCTAGGCTGGAATATTGCTGCACTCTAACAGCACCTTTCAAGGCAGGTGAAATTGCCGACCTAGAAAATGTACAGAGAACTTTCACGGCGCGCATAACGGAGATAAAACACCTCAATTACTGGGAGCGCTTGAGGTTTCTAAACCTGTATTCCCTGGAACGCAGGAGGGAGAGATACATGATTATATACACCTGGAAAATCCTAGAGGGACTAGTACCGAACTTGCACACGAAAATCACTCACTACGAAAGCAAAAGACTTGGCAGACGATGCACCATCCCCCCAATGAAAAGCAGGGGTGTCACTAGCACGTTAAGAGACCGTACAATAAGTGTCAGGGGACCGAGACTGTTCAACTGCCTCCCAGCACACATAAGGGGGATTACCAACAGACCCCTGGCAGTCTTCAAGCTGGCACTGGACAAGCACCTAAAGGCAGTTCCTGATCAGCCGGGCTGTGGCTCGTACGTTGGTTTGCGTGCAGCCAGCAGCAACAGCCTGGTTGATCAGGCGCTGATCCACCAGGAGGCCTGGTCACAGACCGGGCCGCGGGGGCGTTGACCCCCGAAACTCTCTCCAGGTAAACTCCAGGTAAACACTTAGGTCTCAGACACTCCCTAGACAGGGAGTCAAGGTCGGGCCACCACTTGGAAAAGGCCCAGGCCGGGAGAATACCGGCGAATTAACAAGAAGAAGAAGACCAGCCGCTCAGTTGCCCGCACACTGCAGAAAAATGTAGATGTTGCTCCTTCCCTGACTTGTGGTGTTTGATTTCCGTCGAGTTTTATAGAAAAATTATATTTCTATTTTTCTCAGAAGTTATTCTTCTTTCAGTATAGAAGACTCACATTATTTGTGAACATAATATCATGATTTTTGCACAGATTATTGAACAATTATTGTTTTAAGTACAACTGATGTTTGCAATAGCCTTTACCGCTTCTGTTTTATTGTTTTTTTTACCAAAAAAAATCTTATAAGCAAAATACTAACTAACATTTTTTAAAGTACGAAATATTGACATGTCGGTCACATCAAGTTGTCATGTTATTCTTTAGCCTTTTATCTGTCATATAATTTACATCTTAACAATTTTGCAATCACTATACCAGAGTGATACCCCATAAAACGTCTCATTATTTTTTCTCTATATTTTGAAGCAAACCTCAAACACTGCTTATTACAGGAAAAATGGCATTAAAATCGGCTAATTAGGAAAATAAAAGTATATTTCTACCACCTTTCTTTATAAAGGATTTCAACAAATTCTATTAACTTATAGTATTGTTATGAAAAAGTAGTACAGTATCTGAGCTAATGTTGTCGCTACAGTACAGCATCTGGCGCTGTATCACATACTCACAAATTTCGTTAACAGGCTACTAACACCATTCGGTGTTAAGAAAACACTAGGCAGTCTTGCTAAGCACTTCACCTGGCTATATAACATCACGAAATATGAGAGTTGTTGTCACATCTGTCAGGTGAAAGAAGCTACTGACAAAGCCTGTGACACACTCCATTTCAAAAAAAAACATGAATGAAAGATTGACCTTAGTTCTGATGGTGGCATAATATCACTTTTGCATATATTTGGCGCTTATCCATTAAAAGTCACTGTTTATAGACCTCAATCCCTTAACCTATATTAATACTGTGAGCGCGAAAAATGCTTGGATAACGAGATGGGCTTTCTGTATTTAGCCTTCCATTAGTAGCATTTATTACATTCGTGGTCCTTGTAATGTTTTGGCTGATGCTAGCCCAAGCTTTGACACACTTAAGTAAAAGTGATACCCGATATTGCTAGTTATTTTCATCATTAATTTCATTCCCACAGAGCCCATTGGTCATCCAGTGACTTTACATACATAAATGTGTGTTAAAAATTCATAGTGCAGGTACACCAATATCCATTTAGGGTACCAAAGGAAGTTGCAAGTCGAAAAGGGGATAGTTTCCACTTCAGAGGTGCTATCAGGCCACCGGGAGATCCAGAAAATGATAACGGAGGAAGAAGCATTGGAAAATGAAGGAGCGGTCAGTTTTTATTCATGGGCTCCAAGAGATCTAAAGGAGGAGAGATGAAGAAAGACTATAATCAAACAAACCGGAGAGGAGGACATGACCGAGCTGATAAATTTTCAGAGAATTGGGGGATAGACGAGGGGAAGAAATTGGCCAGTTAAACTGATTTTAAAGACAGAAACAGTGTGAAACAGGATCCTGCAGCAAAATCCACGGCTTGAGGCAACAAAATACCAGTGAGTGTATCCAGACTGCGCCAGAAAGAGAACAGAACCATAGAAACAGAGAGAGGTTACAAAGACGAAAGGGGCAAGAGAGAGAGAGAGACAAGGATCGAGTCTGGCAAGGATGCCCAGAGTCGGGAAGAGCAGCGAGCACAAAAACCCACAGAACCCCTCAACCAAACAAACCCAAAACAAACCACACACTATACTCGCAGCACCCACCCCACCCCAGCACAAACCCCACCAACCCGGCATCCTGCCAGGTTTCCCACTCTCCCAGCCCATACAAACCCCCCAGAATACAGTTTTGGAAAAGAAGCTGAATGTGTGTTACACAAATTCAGACAGAATAACGAATAAGTGTGGGGACTGGCATGAAAGAATCATGGAGGCATCCCCCCACACCATAGCACTTACAGAAACCAAGCTCATGGGAATTATAACAGATGCAGTCTTTCCAACTGGGTATCAGATACTGAGGAAAATAAAGGGATTAGAGGGTGTGGAGGAGTTACACTCCTCATCAAAAAGCAGTGGAGATTTAATAAGTTGGAAGAAGGGGACAGAGGGGAAGCAAGGGACTACATAGAACACTTTAGTCTGGGGGTCCCAAAGTAGTGATTGCAATGATGTTCACAACACCAAGAAT